>NC_052341.1:24723267-24883267 GCF_016432855.1 Salvelinus namaycush | reverse complement strand
TGTGCAGCATAAGCATGGAACTTACATGATGCAGCCCAGACTCCCAGTGCAGTGGTTCCTCGTCAGGACGGGCTAGAGAGCGAGCTCTAGGAAGGAGTAAGTGGAGCAGTAATGTTCAATTCAGTGTAGTGGATTGGTCATGATGAGTAATCTAGTGGTTTTATATAGTTATGCTCAGTCCTGGATGTCAGTTTGACATCTAGGTTAGGTAATCGTGACCTGGATGGGGAGTTTATGCACTGGGCATGTTTTCTATGTTCTATTCATATACAGGGCATCTGCCTCCAGGCTTTTATCAGAGCTCTGTTTAACTGTCCATAACACACACAGAAACAGATGACTGCATGCACACACACACACACACACACACACACACACACACACACACACACACACACACACACACACACACACACACACACACACACACACACACACACACACACACACACACACACACACACACACTCCCTATCAGATTGAGCAGGATCTGAGAGAAGTCCTGCCCAGAGAGACAGAGAGAGAGAGCGCAGGGGAGCAAGCAAACCCTACCATCCTCTCCGCTATGCTATTCTCATTCTGAGCCATCATCCTCCCTTCATCCCACCGCCCGCTGGAGACTTAGCACCGGCTCACTGGCCAGAACCGGCTCCACCAGGGGTTACCAGGAGCTTACCGGCAGCATGAGCCCATACGGGAAACGGTGCACCACTGCCCAACAGCTACCCTCCTACCGTCCTGCCCTACAGCTGACACCGTGATGTTTTCCAAACCGTGGTCTCACTGCCGCAACAAACATTCATATTAACTCTGATTTTATATTGAGAACATGTTGATGATTTTCTGATGTTCTATTTGTTTGCATTAGAATATCTGCCGCAGAGAAGGAGGAAACGCTGATGGACCATGTCAGGTGTGAACGCAGTGAGCTTCACTTACTTCTCTATCCCTAATTAGATCCAACACAGAGGCAAGGGAAGGCACAGGTGTGTGTGTGCATGTGTGTGCATGTGTGTGCATGTGTGCGTGTGCGCGTGTGTGCGTGTGCCACACCTGAGCAGTGTTAGCACATTTGACTGCCACCTGGTGCAGCACAAGGCACTGATCTAGTACACTGCTCCGGGACTAGACTATAGCCAGGAGCTGAAGGTACAAGAGAATAATCAAGTCTTAATTTCCATTCACCACCCTCTCTCTGTCTGTGTCTACCCCTTCTCTCTCTCCCTGTCTCTCTGAGTTCTAACCACTTGACTGTTTTAAACCTGGGTTCTTTAAGCTGGCTGTGCATGGGCTATTTAATCTCACTCTCCCTTTCTCTCTCTTTCTCTGTTTGAGTTCTAACCACTTAACTCTTTTTAACCTAGGTTCTTTAAACTGGGCTATTTAATCTCTCGCTCTCTCTCTCTCTCTTGCTCTCTCTCGCTCTCTCTCTCTCTCTCTCTCGCTCTCTCTCACTCTCTCTCGGTCTCTCTCTCACATGCACACACAAGCTTATTTCATTCTTTAATGTGTCTGTGGACAGCTTGGGGCACTGAGCGTGTCAGACCTGGTGTTTAACAGCCTGCCTTTGCTCGCAGGCCATAGCAAATCAGTTATTGATACTCATGCTGCAATGGAAATCAAGCCGCCGTGTGTTATTTAGCTACAATTCCACCATGTTCACTGACTTATGGTAAAAGCAATCAAATCATCTGAAGTGGATAATAAGCATTTCTATTTCAAAGCCAAGAGACATAGTATTTCACATCTCAACTCCATGAGCTTCAAAAGAGATGCTTACTTCATCTCTAAATAGAAATGACAGAAAATATATATATTAATAAAATATGTGTGTTGCTATAGTAATTCAGCTAACTTGCCACAGTGTGTGTACCTGTTGTCCATCACCAAGTGTAACCAGCTCTGGAGAGTAAACAACATACACATCAAATTTCAGATCAGAATTTTAACACCCACAGTGTTAAATGTAACACTTTCTTAGTGTGTTTGTGACCCATCGAAATAGTGTTGAACTAACACCATGGGTAAATTTTTAAAACTTTCTCAGTGTTAGGGAATTAACACCTGTGGTGTTACAGTAACCCATTTTGGGGTGTTGTTTTAACACTGTAGGGTGTAAAGCCTATATCCCAGGGTGCCTTTCGAGTGAATTTTAGCAGTACCTGTACCACTCATGACTGTGTACGCTAGTGACAGAGACATGATTTTAGCTTTTATTGGCTTTCAGTCCTGTAGCCTTCACCAAGTGATTATTTTATTGTTTATGTTTTTTTTTTTTTACTATACCATACTTCAACAACATATGTTTACCCTAACAGAGTGGTCTGAAACTCCTTTGTTTTCATGCCACATCAGCAAGTCATATTTTGCTGGTTTACAAAGAGTTATATAATTCATATTGGAATCCAGACAGAGCTGGAATGTAACATGTACGTTAAGAGTAGTACAGGGAGTGAATTTAATGAATAACGGAACATGGAACTAAATAAGAAACACAAATAGCATACAGACATGAAACACAGGAACGGAAACAATAACACCTGGGGAAAGAACCTTAGGGAGTGACAGATACAGTTGAAGTCGGATGTTTACAAACATTTATATTCAGTTTTTCACAATTCCTGACATTTAATCCTAGAAAAATTCCCTGTCTTTGGTCAGTTAGGATCACCAATTTATTCTAAGAATGTAAAATGTCAGAATAATAGAGATAATTATTTATTTCAGCTTTTATTTCTTTCATCACATTCCCAGTGGGTCAGAAGTTTACATACACTCAATTAGTATTTGGTAGCATTGCCTTTAAATTGTTTAACTTGGGTCAAACGTTTCGGGTAGGCCTCCACAAGCTTCCCACAATAAGTAGGGTAAATTTTGGCCCATTCCTCCTGACAGAGCTGGTGTAACTGAGTCAGGTTTGTAGGCCTCCTTGCTCGCACATACTTTTTCAGTTCTGCCCACAAATGTTCTATAGGATTGAAGTCAAGGCTTTGTGATGGCCACTCCAATACCTTGACTTTGTTGTCCTTAAGCCATATTGCCACAACTTTGGAAGTATGCTTGGGGTCATTGTCCATTTGGAAGACCCATTTGTGACCAAGCTTTAACTTCCTGACTGATGTCTTGAGATGTTGCTTCAATATATCCACATAATTTTCCTCCCTCATGATGCCATCTATTTTGTGAAGTGCACCAGTCCCTCCTGCAGCAAAGCACCCCCACAACATGATGCTGCCACCCCCGTGCTTCACGGTTGGGATGGTGTTCTTCGGGCTTGCAAGCCTCCCCCTTTTTTCTCCAAACATAACGATGATCAATATGGCCAAACAGTTCTATTTTTGTTTCGTCAGACCAGAGGACATTTCTCCAAAAAGTATTATCTTTGTCCCCATGTGCAGTTGCAAACCGTAGTCTGGCTTTTTTATGGCGGTTTTGGAGCAGTGGCTTCTTCCTTGCTGAGCAGCCTTTCAGGTTATTTTGATATAGGACTCGTTTCACTGTGGATATAGATACTTTTGTAGCGGTCTCCTCCAGCATCTTCACAAGGTCCTTTGCTGTTGTTCTGGGATTGATTTGCACTTTTCGCACCAGAGTATGTTCATCTCGAGGAGACAGAACGCGTCTTCTTCCTGAGCGGTATGATGGCTGCGTGGTCCCATGGTGTGTATACTTGCGGACTATTGTTTGTACAGATGAACGTGGTACCTTCAGGTGTACATTTTATTTTGATTTTCCCATGATGTCAAGCAAAGAGGCACTGAGTTTGAAGGTAGGCCTTGAAATACATCCACAGGTACACCTCCAATTGACTCAAATTATGTCAATTAGCCTATCAGAAGCTTCTAAAGCCATGACATAGCTGTTTCCAAGCTGTTAAAAGGCACAGTCAACTTAGTGTATGTACACTTCTGACCCACTGGAATTGTGATTTATAAGTTAAATAATCTGTCTGTAAACAATTGTTGGAGAAATTACTTGTGTCATGCACAAAGTAGATGTCCTAACCGGCTTGCCAAAACTATAGTTTGTTAACAAGAAATTTGTGGAGTGGTTGAAAACGAGTTTTAATGACTCCAACCTAAGTGTATGTAAACTTCCAACTTCAACTGTATAGGTGACATAATCAGGAAGGTGATGGAGTCCAGGTGAGTCTCGTAACAATGGTGGCAGGTATGCATAATAATGAATCAACTGGGGATGTCGAATGCCGGAGAGGGAGTGGAGAGGGCGTAGAATGCCGTGCCGTAGAATGACTTCCAAGGTTTGGAAGATTGATAATTGAGACTACCTAAGCCATCTAAACTGGAACAACCATCTCAATAACGGGTGAAATAAGTCCAACCACTTACAGATTGGATTAGTTAAAAAAATATTTATCTTTGTGTTGTATAAGATCAGTTAATCGATCAATGTGCATGCGGAAACATAGATATTACAACTATTCTAAAAAGCAACCCGCAACAAAGCATGATGGGAAATATGATAATGATGCCCCTCCTTAGTCTTTTTCATTCAGCTAGTTAAAGGAAACAAACTCAACACAGTCGAGTAACAACATCACCACCTGGTTAACACTTTCAATTTCAATTTCATGCTGACACATTCCCCAGCCTTAAACCCCAACGATCAAGCAATGCAGATGTACACTTTTTACCTCAACACCGAGATTTTAACACACACACATTTGCTGTGTATGTTGCTCTATCAACACTACAGTACAGTCTCTCTAAGTTTAGTGACACACTCCCTTTTAAATAAAGATGTTGCTTTTCTTTCCTTTCTCCCTCAGCGGTAGGGAACCAGTACTAACTAATGAGTGAAAGAGAGAGAGAGAGAGACAGGGGGCCGATGCCCCGCTGGCACACCTGCAGGACACAGCCAGATGTCGTGTAACCTTTACCTGCCTCGTCTTCCTCCTACTCCTCCTCTCTCTCTCTCTCTTTCTCTCACACACACTCACTCTGTCTTTCCTGCGCTGATTAACGTTCTATGTCAGGTAGGGGGTTAAGTGTATGTGTGGGTGGGAGGAAGGAGATGTGAGAGGGCATGAACCCTGTAAGAGAGCAAAATTGAGCTCAGTCCGACCACTTACTGCTTCCCACTTTATTGAGGTTCAATAATTTACTCATGAATTCAATATGCTGGATTAGCATGGTCTGGATCTTGGTTTGCTTCAGCAGATCTTGGTTTCTGTCCAGGTATGAAAATCAGCGGACCCAATCACTAAAGTACAGGCATAGGTCAGTGGTGGGGTCAGGCAGCTATGGTGGTGGTGGGGTCAGGCAGCTATGGTAGTGGTGGGGTCAGGCAGCTATGGTAGTGGTGGGGTCAGGCAGCTATGGTGGTGGTGGGGTCAGGCAGCTATGGTGGTGGTGGGGTCAGGCAGCTATGGTAGTGATGGGGTCAGGCAGCTATGGTGGTGGTGGGGTCAGGCAGCTATGGTGGTGGTGGGGTCAGGCAGCTATGGTGGTGGTGGGGTCAGGCAGCTATGGTAGTGATGGGGTCAGGCAGCTATGGTGGTGGTGGGGTCAGGCAGCTATGGTGGTGGTGGGGTCAGGCAGCTATGGTGGTGGTGGGGTCAGGCAGCTATGGTGGTGGTGGGGTCAGGCAGCTATGGTGGTGGTGGGGTCAGGCAGCTATGGTGGTGGTGGGGTCAGGCAGCTATGGTAGTGATGGGGTCAGGCAGCTATGGTAGTGGTGGGGTCAGGCAGCTATGGTAGTGATGGGGTCAGGCAGCTATGGTAGTGGTGGGGTCAGGCAGCTATGGTAGTGATGGGGTCAGGCAGCTATGGTAGTGGTGGGGTCAGGCAGCTATGGTAGTGGTGGGGTCAGGCAGCTATGGTAGTGGTGGGGTCAGGCAGCTATGGTAGTGATGGGGTCAGGCAGCTATGGTAGTGGTGGGGTCAGGCAGCTATGGTAGTGGTGGGGTCAGGCAGCTATGGTAGTGATGGGGTCAGGCAGCTATGGTGGTGGTGGGGTCAGGCAGCTATGGTAGTGGTGGGGTCAGGCAGCTATGGTAGTGGTGGGGTCAGGCAGCTATGGTAGTGATGGGGTCAGGCAGCTATGGTGGTGGTGGGGTCAGGCAGCTATTGTGGTGGTGGGGTCAGGCAGCTATGGTGGTGGTGGGGTCAGGCAGCTATGGTAGTGATGGGGTCAGGCAGCTATGGTGGTGGTGGGGTCAGGCAGCTATTGTGGTGGTGGGGTCAGGCAGCTATGGTAGTGGTGGGGTCAGGCAGCTATGGTGGTGATGGGGTCAGGCAGCTATGGTGGTGGTGGGGTCAGGCAGCTATGGTAGTGGTGGGGTCAGGCAGCTATGGTAGTGGTGGGGTCAGGCAGCTATGGTAGTGGTGGGGTCAGGCAGCTATGGTAGTGGTGGGGTCAGGCAGCTATGGTAGTGGTGGGGTCAGGCAGCTATGGTAGTGGTGGGGTCAGGCAGCTATGGTGGTGGTGGGGTCAGGCAGCTATGGTAGTGGTGGGGTCAGGCAGCTATGGTAGTGGTGGGGTCAGGCAGCTATGGTGGTGGTGGGGTCAGGCAGCTATTGTGATGGTGGGGTCAGGCAGCTATGGTAGTGGTGGGGTCAGGCAGCTATTGTGGTGGTGGGGTCAGGCAGCTATGGTGGTGGTGGGGTCAGGCAGCTATGGTGGTGGTGGGGTCAGGCAGCTATGGTAGTGGTGGGGTCAGGCAGCTATGGTAGTGGTGGGGTCAGGCAGCTATGGTAGTGGTGGGGTCAGGCAGCTATGGTGGTGGTGGGGTCAGGCAGCTATGGTAGTGGTGGGGTCAGGCAGCTATTGTGGTGGTGGGGTCAGGCAGCTATGGTGGTGGTGGGGTCAGGCAGCTATGGTGGTGGTGGGGTCAGGCAGCTATGGTGGTGGTGGGGTCAGGCAGCTATGGTAGTGGTGGGGTCAGGCAGCTATGGTAGTGATGGGGTCAGGCAGCTATGGTAGTGGTGGGGTCAGGCAGCTATGGTAGTGGTGGGGTCAGGCAGCTATGGTGGTGGTGGGGTCAGGCAGCTATGGTAGTGGTGGGGTCAGGCAGCTATGGTAGTGGTGGGGTCAGGCAGCTATGGTAGTGGTGGGGTCAGGCAGCTATGGTGGTGGTGGGGTCAGGCAGCTATGGTGAAGGCAGTGACATATACGCAAACACACACGTACACACACACACACACCCATTTTCATGTGTGCACTGGGACACACACAGAGCATACTGGCATACTGGCATGAGTGTCACCTTCAGTGATGTGTGTGTGTGTGTGTGTGTGTGTGTGTGTGTGTGTGTGTGTGTGTGTGTGTGTGTGTGTGTGTGTGTGTGTGTGTGTGTGTGTGTGTGTGTGTGTGTGTGTGTGTGTGTGTGTGTGTGTGTGTGTTTCAGTGTGGCTGAGGCTTTGGTCCATTAGCGCTGACTCTCTCTGACCCTCCCTCATGACCTCTCACCACTCTCTTTGACCTCTGATCCCTCTTTATGACATCTCTCTTGAACTCTCACTCCTCTTTACACCCCTGAGGCTAACAAGCATCAGGCTGACTCACACACAGCATAGAGATATCCCTGACAGGACTACTGTAGTCTTTCCTCATAGAGGACACACATCCCTCCTGTGCTTTTTGAATTGTATAACAAATAGTTTTAACTGTTTTGTTTTGTTCTGTTATCTTCTCATCTGTAATGTCATCTTCTCATCTGTTCTGTTCTCATCTGTTTTGTTCTCTTCTCATCTGTTCTTTTCTCATGTGTTCTCATCTGTTTTCATCTGTTCTTATCAGTTCTCATCTCTTCTGTTCTCTTCTCATCTGTTCTGTTCTCATCTGTTCTCTTCTCATCTGTTCTCTTCTCATCTCTTCTCTTCTCATCTGTTCTGTTCTCATCTGTTCTGTTCTCATCTGTTCTGTTCTCATCTGTTCTGTTCTCATCTGTTCTGTTCTGTACTCATCTGTTTTGTTCGCTCCTCTTTTCTCCTCTCCTCTCCTCTCCCCTCCCCTGCATTCTTCTCCTAGTGGCATATGTGTGTAAAGTACAGTACTGCAGGACTCTTCATCTGTCATACTTATAGTAAAACCTTGAGAGTGCAGTGTGTTGTTGGAACCTGGCTGATACTGCCCCTACCGCACTTCAGAACAGATTAAAAGATGGATGACTTTGTCTGGAGAATATTAGGAAAACATGAGATTTCAATTTTACTCCGAGCTGAGACCCATGGCTGCAGAGCGTAACTCGACCTGTTAACTAAAGAGGAAATAAATCTCATCCTGCCTTGTAGGGTGTTTTAGGGAGGTTAGGTAGTATTTTGCATATGTACTGTAGGTGGTTCGGTGAACAACACAGACCTTGCCTGAGATTTGAAGGACCTTGCTAACACCCAGAGCTCATATATAGACTTTAGCTCGCTGGCTAACATGGATTTGAGCCATGCAGACGACCCAGGTTCAATACCCAGTCAGGTATGGGTCATTTTTGCAAAATCAGTAAACTTAGCATTGCCATAACCCCCCTGACCCTTTGGAGGTGGGCTTTTAGAACAATGTCACCCCTCTGATAAGGGAGAAAAACTGTAATCCTCTTTACAACGGCTTTGAACACATTTTCCATTATTTCAGTACCATCAAATACCCGGTATGGTGTGCATCCAACCTTGAATCAATGCTGCTCGAATTAAAGCCTGGAAATCTGATCTAGAGCCTTTTTAAACATCGATAAGCAGCCTCTAAAGCAGTGATAACGTAAAATGCCCTCTGTCTCTCCCCTCGCTCTACCTCGCTCTACCTCGCTCTCTCTGCTTCTCTCTCT
Source organism: Salvelinus namaycush (assembly GCF_016432855.1). NCBI lineage: Eukaryota > Metazoa > Chordata > Actinopteri > Salmoniformes > Salmonidae > Salvelinus > Salvelinus namaycush. Next base: position 24,874,485 of record NC_052341.1, on the reverse strand, counting down.
TTCCCTGTCTCTCCCCCTCCCTCTAACCCCCTCTCCCTTCATGTGTCACAGTTAATCGCGTCCCCCTCTAGCTCCCCCTTCCTGTTTCAACACCTGCTATATTGTGTGATCTGATTAAGATGTAAACGTGTTCAGTGGATGGGTTTTTTGCTGTGTAGCTAGGGCCCCACTCCATCACTCCTTATTGCACTGGGCCTTGGTCGTCTTGGCTTTGTAGCAGGCAGCTCAGAGGGACCGGCCAGGGGAAGATTGAATGGCTCTGTGGCTTAGCACGCTATTTCCTCTAATGCGCGCTGGGCTCCAAGGCTATCAAGGAGATTAATACTGGTCCGGGTCTGTTTGGAACGCTGGCATTTATTCTCTCCCAAAGTTCCGCCCGCTGGGGGGTACTTCCTCATTCCACATCCTCATACAACTGCAGGATTATTTTTCCCATCAGCACCCTGGTTGTCTGTGTTGTCTCTGTTGGTTTCCTTCTCTCTGTCTGGTTATGTCTGGCTCGTTCTCTGTCTAATTTTCTCTCTGTCTATCTCTCACTCTCGGTCTCTCTCTGTCTCTTCCAATGTCCTGAGACCTAAAGTATTGTATTTGCTCCCCAAGTTAATGCCTAGGCTTTAGCTCAACATGCTAACCCAGTCTTGTCTCACGCAGATAACAGATAACTTTACAACTGAACTACAGACAACACTCTGCTCTCTGCCTAGTCAAGGTAAAATACAAACTTATATAAAAAACTACATTTGCCCACATCACTGGAAATACAATGAACATCTTCGCTGAATGGGTAAATAGCGTTTGGCTCAGCAGAGCAGAGAGAGCTAGTGGAGTTTGGGTGTTTGATTCAGAGAGAGAAGTTGACAGGGTAAATAAAGCTGTATCCTCAGGTTATACAGACAGGTACATCCGGAGACGTCTGGGACAGGACCAGGTGGAACTAAAAGGGAAAATCAGCCTTGCTCCACTTAACATCTGTCATGGAGAAAGTCCCCGCTCTTGTTTTTTTAATGCATTTTTTTTTATAACTGGGAACCTATTTCTTTCTGCAGTGCAAGCATCCTGCAAATTGTATTTACAAAATGAATTTGGGGAAAGTTCAAGGTACACACATTTTTTCTTCCACTTTCAATTTGCGGCCATATTTTTCTCCCATGCTGACGCCATGCACAGAAGCACGCGCAGTGAGTCTGTTTCTGGCCCACTTGGAGAGGCATTAAATTCAGCGCCATTTTCTCATCAATCAAGTGTTTGGGTGCTGCCAAGGCCTCACATGTAGCAGGGTGTCACAGTAAACTTCACCCCTCTGAATGATTCCACACTCTAGGGTCACTTTTCTCTGGAAAGTCTAAAAAGCTCAATTTCAAAACTTGGTATACCTGGGTGCAAATGTTTGCGGTTTTTCACTGCAGTTTAAGAAAAAATACAACACATTTAACTTGGTCAAATGAGAACTTTGTTCTAGCACCTTTTAGCAAGACGGTTATATTGGTTTACTACTTTTTTTATAGACTGGGAGTGTGAATATATTAGGCTAGTAGATATATTGAAGATACATTCAAACAGCAGTGTTTCCCCTAGGATTTTCTTAGCAGCGCGGGTGGTTGTCTGCCAGAGGCATGCATCTCTGAATAGGGTTGGCTACACTTCTAGGATTACAAGCTAGCTAGCTAGTTACCTTGGAGGTTTCTTGGACAATCTGATGTTGTAACGTGTCACTCTGATCTTAAAAGCAGTAAAAAAAAAAAAATTGCGCATGGCGATGCACCACTGCTAAACTAATATAGGGGAAAACTGAACAGACTGTAGTTAGATTTCATTTGTTGGTCTAACTCGAGGTGTCGTCATAAAAAAATCCCCTCCCCAATGTAAAACTTATTTTCACATGATCCTTCCTCTGTACTGTAAAAAAAAATTGCACACCTTCCCGCCTCATAGAATTAACTTAAAATAATGTTTATGACCACAAATAAACGTGAATATCGACTTTGCACAGTCGTTGCCACGCATAGGCTCAATTGTCACACAGGCTGAGTTGGTAGAGCATTCCAATAAGCAAAGCATACCGATTCGGGCGCTTCAACATCATGGTTTGTGTTTTCAACACCACAATCAAATAAACAATGTTAATCTCACAAACAGAAAATAAGTCTACATGCCCCCCTACCTTGCAGGCCTACCCAGTATTGAAGGCTTGGCTTGACAATGACATGACACTTTTTGGTGTTTTGTAATACAGTTGAAGTCGGAAGTTTACATACACCTTAGCCAAATACATTTAAACTCAGTTTTTCACAATTCCTGACATTTAATCCTAGTAAAAATTCCCTGTGTTAGGTCAGTTAGGTCACCACTTTATTTTAAGAATGTGAAATGTCAGAATAATAGTAGAGAGAATTATTTATTTCAGGTTTTATTTCTTTCATCACATTCCCAGTGGGTCATACGTTTACATACACTCAATTAGTATTTGGTAGCATTGCCTTTAAATTGTTTAACTTGGGTCAAATGTATCGGGTAGCCTTCCACAAGCTTCCCACAATAAGTAGGGTGATTGTTGGCCCATTTCTCCTGACAGAGCTGGTGTAACTGAGTCAGGTTTGTGGGCCTCCTCGCTCGCACACGGTTTTTCAGTTTTGCCCACAAATTTTCTATAGGATTGAGGTCAGGGCTTTGTGATGGCCACTCCAATACCTTGACTTTGTTGTCCTTAAGCCATTTTGACACAACTTTGGAAGCATGCTTGGGGTCATTGTCCATTTGGAAGACACATTTGCGACCAAGCTTTAACTTCCTGACTGATGTCTTGAGATGTTGCTTCAATATATCCACATAATTTTCCTCCCTCATAATGCCATCTATTTTGTGAAGTGCACCAGTCCCTCCTGCAGCAAAGCACCCACACAACATAATTCTGCCAACCCCGTGCTTCACGGTTGGGATGGTGTTCTTCGGTTTCCAAGCCTCCCCCTTTTTCCTCCAAACATAACGATGGTCATTATGACCAAACAGTTCTATTTTTGTTTCATCAGACCAGAGGATATCTCCAAAAAAGTATTATCTTTGTCCCCATGTGCAGTTGCAAACCGTAGTCTGGGTTTTTTATGGCGGTTTTGGAGCAGTGGCTTCTTCCTTGCTAAGCGGCCTTTCAGGTTATGTCAATATAGGACTCGTTTTACTGTGGATATAGATCATTTTGTTGCTGTTTCCTCCAGCATCTTCACAAGGTCTTTTCTGTTGTTCTGGGATAGATATGCACTTTTCGCACCAAAGTACGTTCATCTCTAGGAGATAGAACGCGTCTTCTTCCTGAGTGGTATGATGGCTGTGTGGTCCCATGGTGTTCTTACTTGCGTACTATTGTTTGTACAGATGAACGTGGTACCTTCAGACGTTTGGAAATTGCTCCCAAGGATGAACCAGACTTGTGGAGGTCTACAATATTTTTCTGAGGTCTTGGCTGATTTCTCTTGATTTTCCCATGATGTCAAGCAACGAGTTACTGAGTCTGAAGGTAGGCCTTGAAATACATCCACAGGTACACCTCCAATTGACTCAGATGATGTAAATTAGCCTATCAGAAGCTTCTAAAGCCATGATATCATTTTCAGGAATTTTCCAAGCTGTTTAAAGGCACAGTCAATTTAGTGTATGTAAACTTCTGACCCACTGGAATTGTGATACCGTGAATTATAAGTGAAATAATCTGTCTGTTAACAATTGTTGGAAAAGTTACTTGTGTCATGCACAAAGTAGATGTCCAACCCGACTTGACAAAACTACAGTTTGTTTACAAGAAATTTGTGAAGTGGTTGAAAAACGAGTTTTAATGAGTCCAACCTAAGTGTATGTAAACTTCCGACTTCAACTGTAGATATTTCTCTTTCCATTCATCAAATGGCCCACTGCACAGTCTGGATGCTGGAATTATATTTTGGATGACCGTGCGCGAATAGCCTACAAGAGACTTTTGAAGTAGCCTAATCAGACTAAAACATTGTGACTGGTTGTGTTCATGCCACACACAAAAGGTCATCTGTTTTAAAAGTTAAATTAGACATTTTACGGTTATTTTGAAGCGTTAGGTTCTAGGTACGCAAGGAATAGCCGCTCGGATCGTGGAGGAGGCAGGGCGTGTGTTAAGCTTTCCTGAATAACTGGGCCTGCTAGGAGCATATGTGGCCACAATATTATAGGACGACTCGGGAGAATGAAGATCTGCAGCAGACAGCGCATCTCAGTATGAGAAGTACAGCCAGTCTGGCCTGATACTGTGCCTTTCTAGACCTTATAAACTGTTGAGAGTAGGCCCACAACTGATCCAAATGGAATGAAATTTTCAAATCACAGTGCTTTTGCGCCGTTTTTCAAATGACCTTTTCACTGCATTTTACAGCCTCTTGTAGCACGGAAAGCAGTAATACAGTGGTGGTGTTGTACGCTAGTCTGGGTGGGATACTTGTATTGTCCTTATAAAAGATCAATGGAGGAGATTTTTGAGCTCCATGTCTCATGTCTTCACAGTTCTTTCATGCGCAATGATGCACCTGGCCTCTTCACTTATATCGAAAATGATGGATAGAAGCCAGGATAGACAGTTAGACTGGTAGACTATTGACCTGTGGTGTAGTTAGCACGGAAAAGCATAGAGCACCTTGATATAGGGGAGGCGCACGCAAGCAGATGAGGAAATTTGGCTTGGATGGAATAAATTATATAGTAAAAAATACAAAGGGTGAATGTAAACCAGGGAAAAAACACACTACCCTCCCCTGTGCCCAATAAAAGAAAAACATACAACCCTCCCCTAAGCAAAAATATAAAATAGATAACCCTTACCCAATTGGAGAGTGATTCTACTCCCCCTGGTCTCCTCCCATGTTCTGGTCCATAATTCTCATTATTGCATCCCCCTTGGGTGAGGCTCTCCTCTCCCTGGCAGTGTAGGCTTCCCAGCTCTAAGTAGCCTCTGGAGATTCCCCTTTTCAGGACTCCCTAATCCTCCTGCTTGAGATTATTCTGGAGAGTGAGATTATTCTGGAGAGTGAGATTATTCTGGAGAGTGAGATTATTCTGGAGAGTGAGATTATTCTGGAGAGTGAGATTATTCTGGAGAGTGAGATTGATTCAGAGAGAGAGAGAGAGAGAGAGAGAGAGAGAGAGAGAGAGAGAGAGAGAGAGAGAGAGAGAGAGAGAGAGAGAGAGAGAGAGAGAGAGAGAGAGAGAGAGAGAGAGAGAGAGAGAGAGAGAGAGAGAGAGAGAGAGAGAGAGAGAGAGAGAGAGAGAGAGAGAGAGAGAGAGAGAGAGAGAGAGAGAGAGAGAGAGAGAGAGAGAGAGAGAGAGAGACCTACACACATCCAGCCCTGTCTGTGTTCGAGGTCAAAGATCACTTCCTTGATCACAGTCAACACACATATATTTTATAGTAAGAATATAATGGAATATAGCAGAATAACATTTTAATATAATATTTTTCCCACACAACTTGTGTCACGGGAACGTGTGGAACCGCTGTCACCGCATTATTAACAAGCAGGTGTAGGGTCTTACATTGAGAGTATCTTCATCATTATCCCAATAGAAAATAATAACAATCTATAAGGTATGTTTATAATACCCAGGGACCAGTTACACCAGTTGGTCGTAACTCTAAAACGTTCTGATCAGTGCTAATAATTGAGTCAACTAGACAAGATTATCATTAGCATTTCCCCAGCCTAATTGTAACCTATAACCAATATCCAAACGGACTGGATGACTTTGGAAGTTTCTGTCAACAACAATTTGATACATGTCTTCAATTGCATTAGCCTACTTTTTCCAATATTTTCACCATTCAGTGATATTCATTACCACAGTAATTAGAAAAACATTTGGATTCTTTGGTTTGTCCCCATTGTGGAACCCTTTTTGGTGCTAGTTAGAACCCCCTGTAAATGGTTCTCACGAGGACCCTTTTATCTTTTAAGAGATCTTACCAGAACCCTTTATGGTTCTACTTAGCACTTTTTTTTCTAAGTGTACCCAGTGTTATTTTTTCTATTATCTGCCATCGATTTTCTTCTTTTCTCTTATTTTTACTCACAGTTACAGGGTTGGTTTGAATTGAGGGACTGCCGATGGGTTTTCTGAGTCACATCTATAGAGGGAGTGGAGGAAATGGAAGGGTATTGTGTGAATAGGGAGCAGGGGTTTAGCGTGTAAGTCGTGGCTGCCTGTTAGACTCTACACACTTAGAAAAGAGGGTTCCTCAAAGGTTCTTTGGTAAGGGGGATATTTCTATGTGGAACTATAATGACTCAAATCCCAATTTTAGCCCTTCCATGGTTCTTTGCAGTTCAGAAAAGGGTTCTTTCATATTTTAGTGATAATTAAAATATAGGGGCGGCGACTAGGGTTGCACATTTTGGGAAATATTCAGAGGTGTAAACTCTCCGTGGGAATATATGGGAATTAATGGGAATATATAGGAATTAACGGAAATATATGCAAATTAATATTAATACCATTTAAATGTAGATGTTTTTTGCATTGGATATATTTATGATATCATGTGGAGACAGAAACATAAACCTTTTACCTTATCATAAGTAGACATCATTGCAAATGATTAAATCCTTCCAATAGAAATTTAAAAAAATATTTAGTTACGAATTTAACTAATTAAATTAGTTGACTCTTCACATGGGATGTTTTCACTGAACAACAAAAGAAAGGGAATATTGAATGATCCCCAATGATCCATCGCAACTCCCAAAAACGTTTTCAACATACATCTGTAAAATGATAGTCTAGAAACTAATGCTTTGGTTGTCTTCCTCTCAGGCTTCCATGTCTTCTCTCTGGACCTCCTCAATGTTCACCTCTTGAACATCAGACTCTGAGGCCTCATCTTCACTGTCACTTTCCAACCTTGTTGAGGATGGCTCGTTGTCAGGCTCAAAAAGCCTCAAATTTGCCCAGATGGCCACCAATTTTTCAACCCTTGTATTGGTCAGCCTGTTATGTGCTTTGGTGTGTGTGTTCCCAAACAAGGACCAGTTGTGCTCTGAGGCGGCTGATGTTGGTGGGATTTGGAGGGTTGATGGAGGCAACAGGGGAAAGAGCCTCAGATCCACAAAGTCCCTTCCACCAGGTGGCTGATGAGATCCGTTTGCACGACTGCTATATTGCATCTCCATCCCAAAGCCCTTGCTTGGAAGTGTACTTCACCAGACTGCCAAGAACGTTGCCCTCATCCAGGCCAAGGTGGCGAGACACGGTAGTGATGACATCATAGGCCTTGTTGATCTCTGCACCAGACAGGATGCTCTTGCCAGCACACTTGGGATCCAACATGTACGCTGCGGCACGTATGGGCTTCAGGCAGAAGTCTTCACACTTGTTGATGTGTTTCAGAACTGCAGTTTCCTCTGCTTGGGCAACAGTGACATGGGCAGGGCAGTAAGGATTTATTCTCTTACATCTGCAAGCAGAGTTTAAACATCAGACAGGATAGCATTGCCTCCCTCAATCCGTGCAATGGCTACTGCTATAGGTTTCAGGAGTTTCAGGCTGCTTACCACTCTCTCCCAAAATACATCATCCAGGAAGATCCTATTGATGGGGCTGTCCACATCGGCAGACTGTGATATGGCCATTTCTTGGAGAGACTCCTTCCCCTCCAGGAGACAGTCAAACATGATGACAACACCACCCCAATGGGTGTTGCTGGGCAGCATCAATGTGATGCTCTTATGCTTCTCACTTTGCTTGGTGAGGTAGATTGCTGCTATAACTTGATGACCCTTCACATAGCTAAACATTTCCTTGGCTCTCTTGTAGAGGGTATCCATTGTTTTCAGTGCCATGATGTCCCTGAGGAGCAGATTCAATGCATGAGCAGCACAGCCAATGGGTGTGATGTGAGGTTAGGACTCCTCCACTTTAGACCAAGCAGCCTTCATGTTCGCAGCATTGTCTGTCACCAGTGCAAATACCTTCTGTGGTCTAAGGTCATTGATGACTGCCTTCAGCTCATCTCCAATGTAGAGACCAGTGTGTCTGTTGTCCCCTGTGTCTGTGCTCTTGTAGAATATTGTTTGAGGGGTGGAGATGATGTGGGTAATTATTTATTGCCCACGAACATTCAACCACCCATCAGAGATGATTGCAATACAGTTTGTTTTCTCTATGATTTGCTTGACCTTCACTAACTGTTGAAATCTGCATCCAGCAAATTAGTAGATAAAGCATGTCTGGTTGGAGGGGTGTATGCTGGGCGAAGAACATTCAGAAATCTCTTCCAATACACATTGCCTGTGAGCATCAGAAGTGAACCAGTTGCATACACAGCTTGAGCAAGACATTCATCAGCATTTATCTGACTACGTACCTCCATTGAGTCAAAAAAACTTCTGATTCCAGGAGGACCATGAGCTGTTGCTATCGATAAGGTGTTTGATTTATCATTTTCACCTCGAATAGAAGTAGAGGGACTTTTGTCAGAGGTTGCTTGTTGTGAGCGCTGAGGGAACTTTATGCACTTGGCCAGATTATTCTGTATCTTTGTTGCATTCTTCACATATGATTTGGCACAGTATGTACACAGCTTTTTCTTCTATATTAGCTGCAGTGAAATGTCTCCACACATCAGATAGTGTCCGTGGCATTTTCCTGTAAAGATTAGAAAAAAAAGTAGTACAAATAAAATGTATCTACAATTCCATGTACAGATAAATAGTTAAGCAGTTAGATTAAACAAGTCCTTTTTAAGATAAATGTCTTAATATGAAACATGTATGCAAACAGGTGAATTAACACTCCTCAGTTAGCTGGCTCAAGCAAGCAAAAACCCACATGGTAGCAAAAACTACATTAGAAATGATTTAAACACACTTTGCTGTAGGCTACTATTTACTAGTTAACAAAAAATTATGTATGTCATATAAAATATATTCACCCCACCCAGTATTGTAATCAAAACTTACCAGAAAGCATGTAGTCCTTGGCTTAGACAGTGTAGTAGTGTGTGCTCAATAGCATCTCATTGGTGTGCAAGACCTTGAGAATCAGCTGTACATGTGATGGAAGAGTGCACTGCACATGTGATGGAAGAAAGCACTGTGCATCCAAAGGGTTGCAATTCCATTGAATTGGGGATAGTTTAACCAAAATATGCCACACGACCTAGAATTGCCTTATGTGTATCCCACAAAAAAAGGTTCACTGTTATAAGCTAACTTTTTTGAGGAATTTAAGCAAAATTCCCCAAATTCCCAGGCTTAACTTCCCATGGAAAATTTCAGGAAATTTACCGGAAAGTTTTTCAACCCTTTGCAACCCTATTGGCGACCCATTCAAATATTTTTGGCCGTGGTTTGTGCACAGCTCTTTTTGTGCAACAGTGAGTGAGTGTCATTCCAGTGTATCTAATATGTTGTGTTATATTTCATTACATGTTAAATATGACTATAGCCAGTACCAGTGTCTTGTGAAAGACTCACATAAGGCCTTGTTTCAATATAGAACAGTTGACTAAATCAGTGGTTCTCAATTCTACACAGGGACCCCCAGCAGTTCCAGAGCCGCAGCACACCTGATTAAACTTGTCAATTAACACAATAATAACAATATAATAGGGCTAAGCAGATTTTTTTTTTTTTTAACTGTATGGTTCTTCAAAAGGGTCTTTGTAGACTACACACGTAAATACATTCATGATTTCTTATTCCAAATGGGTGGCGGTTTGTGTGCAAAGTATTTGATTACTGTGAGACTAGTTTTGAAAATATATCTACGTTAAGCGTATTTTTCTCTCTCTCTCCCTCTCCATGTCATTATGTAAAAAGCCACCATATTGTGTCAGTCCGCTAGGGACCTTTGTCTCATGTATTAACCTCTCTAGGGTACGTGAGATGGTAGCGTCCCACCTCTTCAACAGCCAGTGAAACTGCAGGGCGCCAAATTCAAAACAACAGAAATCACATCATTAAAATTCCTCAAACATACAAGTATTTTAGACCATTTTAAACATACACTTGTTGTAAATCCAGCCACAGTGTCCGATTTCAAAAAGGCTTTACGACGAAAGCAAACCAAACGATTAGCCCAATCAAAAGACAAATACATCCGCCATATTGTGCAGTCAACATAAGTCAGAAATAACATTATAAACATTCACTTACCTTTGATGATCTTCATCAGAATGCACTCCCATGAATCCCAGTTCCACAATAAATGTTTGTTTTGTTCGATAATGTCCATCATTTATGTCCAAATTCAACCTTGTTGTTCTAGTGTTCAGTACACTTTCCAAACTCACGACGCGCGGGCAAGTCCAGCGGAAAGTACGGACGAAAAGTTAAAAAAGTAATATTACAATCCGTAAAAACATGACAAACGAAGTATTGAATCAATCTTTAGGATGTTTTTAACATAATTCTTCAATAATGTTCCAACCGGAGAATTCCTTTGTTTTCAGAAAAGCAAATGGAACGGGAGCTAACTCTCATGTGAACGCGCATGGTCAGCTCGTGGCTGCTGGCAGACCTCTGACTCATTCCCCTCTCATTCACAGTAGAAGCATCAGACAAGGTTCTAAAGACTGTTGACATCTAGTGGAAGCCTTAGGAAGTGCAACATTACCAATATCTCACTGTATCTTCAATAAGAGCTGAGTTGAAAATCGACCAACCTCAGATTTCCCACTTCCTGGTTGGATTTTTTCTCAGCTTTTTACCTGCCATATGAGTTCTGTTATACTCACAGACATCATTCAAACAGTTTTAGAAACTTCAGAGTGTTTTCTATCCAAATCTACTGATACTATGCATATTCTAGTTTTTATGGCTTTGTAGTAGGCCGTTTACTCTGGGCATGCTTTTCATCCGGACGTGAAAATACTGCCCCCTACCCCAAAGAAGTTAAGTGTATATGTTTATTCTGTGGTAGTATTTATAGTTATAGTTATTATTTATAGTTATAGTTATAGTTTTTGCAAATCCAAGAAGGTTACGACTGGTCAGAATGATGATATGTTTATGAATAATGATATGATTATTTATGATTTATGATTAATAAGATGACTGTTTATCGATGCAATAGATATATATACCTTCTAGAGTTTTATTCGGGAGATGGTAACTCTTTAAACAACCTATTCCGTGGTGCCCCAAATCCTAATGAGTTAATTGTTACATTATTCATTTAATTGGGTAACAATTAAACATAGTTAGTTAATTAGAGATAGCAGTCATCAGATTATTGAAAGTAAAGTCATGACAAAAGTTTTATAAATAACCATTTAAAGGGTTATATATACCACCAAGTGTTGTAACCATAGTAGAACCCTTCTTTGGTGCTATATAGAACACTTTTTAATGGTTATTTGTAGAACCTTATGAACATGTTCTTTATAGCACCATAAACGTTCCATTTAGAACCTTATGAACATGGTTCTTCATAGAACCTTCTAAAAACGGTTCTATATAGCACCAAAAATGGATCTGCTATGGAAGCCCAAAAAACGTATTTGGCACTATATAGAAATATTTTTTAGAGTGTGTGTAGCCAAGCCTCTATTGTCAGTAGCTCTGTTTCTTTCCACCTATTCTTCCCTGCGTGTTGTAACAGATCAGTCCACTGATTATCTACTGTCATTGTCCTGTCTGTGTATGCCAGCCCACTGCTAGTTGAAGGAGCAGTGACCTCCCCCGAGAGACATATTTCTCTCTTTCTCTATCTCTCTATCCTCCTTTCTCCACCAGCTGTGAGGTCTGCTGGTGGTCAAGGTGAGGCGTATGAGAATGGATGTCTTTCTTATTCATGGACCACAACAGAGAGTAACTGAACACGCATTATTATTTTCACGTTGCGGCAAAGGCGGTAGAAGGTGAAACACAGGAAAAGAACCGGGATGCTCATTTCCTCCTGAGGGTCTCTCTCTTTCTCTTTCTTTCTCTCTCTCATTCAGGTTTCAAACGTGCCAGAAGTGTCAACTCTTAACAAGGCCTTAGTGAGATCCCCCAATCCTGATAAAGGTAGAACAACCAGGTAATAAAAGAGAGAGAGGGTGTGAGAGGGGTGGACTGGGGGATGAAGGAAAGTGGACAAAACACACAACAATGCCCAGGTCTAGGATGGAAGGATGACGAAGAGAGGGAGGGATAGTGTGAGTGTGTCCTTCACCTCTGTGTCTGGGAGTAGAGAGACAGAGAGTGCCGGCGGCGATCGCTAGTGCCTGCTCGGCTTTGATCTTCTCTCCCTCTCCAAACTCGCTCCTCAGTGAGAATGATAATGAAGTTTGGGGAAAATATATTTTTTTTTCAGTAGCGGAGTGCTTTTCTTGTGTGTGTTCTAATCTAAAGCAGTGGAAGCACACACACACACACACACACACACACACATACACACACATACACACACACACACTTCAATAGAGCAGTGTATCAGGGACTGTCTGCATATAACCTGCTCTCACATTTCAAAAGGCGTGTTTGGGGGTCCTGTGAGTGAGATGAATAGTCGACTTCCCAGATAAGAGAGGGAGAAAGAACAATCTGTTTTTTATATTTCAGAGGGAGGACATTATCTAGTGGTGTGTATAAAACATGGTGGGGACACGTATTCTTCTGCCTTATTTCTAAATATGACATCAATGTCATACAGGCATCTTAAATCTGAGATGCAGAAGAGAGTTCTATTATCTGTAAGACAGACAGCAGGGCACACACACACACGCAACCACACACACATATGTGCAGAAGCACGCACACAACACAAGCTGATCTCCGGTGTGTATATAACGTTGCTCTCCCTTGTGCGCTGAATAGTAAGGAAGATGTGCGAGAACGCGTCCTGACATTTCCATTTTCACTGTGGTGCACACACTTGCATGCTCATACTCGCTCACAGCCTCTTACACTGACAGTGTTTGTGGGTTGGGCAGTTGAGTAAAAATAGAATTTGGACTTTGATTCTGGGAAGCAAAGAGAAGCAAATAGGTATGTTTATAATACCCAGGGACCAGTTACAGCAGTTGGTCGTAACTCTACGTCCAAGGTAAAATGTACTCTAGGCCGGGACCTAAAAATAATACCTGTTGCACCGCCTGGGCGTAAGCCCTTCTATGAGCTACGCCAGGCCGCAGATTCCACGCCTATTAGGAAGCAGACGTAGGGTATTACATTGGGACTATCTTCCTTCATGATATGCACAGAAAAGAATAACAATCTATATTTTCAAAAGGATGTGAATCTGATGTTCATATTTCACAACCTCTGCAGGCTTTTCGAGTTGCCTATGCGCGAGTCAACAGCAACATAATAGCCATCATAGCATACTAAATGTGGCTGATCAGATATCAGCAAACTAATATCACCTCCACTGATTTGCCCAGCCTGAGATCAAATAACCGAATAAACAGACAGAGATTGAGTGAAACAAAATCATAGTCGGGATACAGCCTAGGCTACTACGTGACCGAAGAGTAAAATAATCCCCCTGTTATCCTAGGCTAGTGTAGGCTACATAACATGCTCGACAAATGTTCTGGTAACACTGTCTGTCAGATGAGAAAACTAGACTTAAGATTATCAACATGAACACTCACCTCAATTTGGCAAAAAAAAATGTCCAGGCTAATTATAACCAAATATCCAAACGGAGATTCTGTGAAAACAAAAATCAAACATTGATTGATTGATTTATCAAGACGAGTCCCCACGCATGTCTCAAAGCAGCACGATAACGCCGTCCCAATCGTAACAAAGCTGAAATGATAGTTGACCGCATACGGCTATTGCTTTATGGTATTTAAAATGGTTGGATGACTTTGGGAGTGTCAGTAAGCATCAATAGTTATTCATTCCCACAGTAATTACTGATTGAGCCATCCAGTTGTGGTCAAGAACACGTGCATGCATAGTGGTGGGCTTTGCGAAGTGATGGCCGAAGTGACATACCTTCGCAAACAGCCTAGTAACGGGCGATGCCAAGCAACCATCATTATGAAAAATCAAATCTCATGAATGCGCATTGCTTCCGCCGAACTTAGCTACTACTATTCTTATTTTTGTTTGGTGCAAAAAGGTGTAAATTCTAATCACAACGTCGGACGTAGCTACGTTTACCTTTTTCTACGACCAACTGGTGCAATCGAACGCAGATACAGTTTGAATCACACATAATTATTTTGTTGTCACAACATTCAATATTGGCTTGTTTACTCTTCACTACTGCTGTTATTTGTGGGCTGCTGTGTGTGTGTGTGTGTGTGTGTGTGTGTGTGTGTGTGTGTGTGTGTGTGTGTGTGTGTGTGTGTGTGTGTGTGTGTGTGTGTGTGTACTGTTTGCACACCTGGTAAATGGCTTTTTGGCTCATACTCCAGCCTAGCTGTAATGTAAGCCTACAGATCGTTCTACACAACTGTCCCAGCCAGTGTGATAGACTGCAGCAATACGAGCCACCTCTCTGCCTCTTCCTCTCTGCTCTCTCGCTCACACACACACACACACACACACACACACACACACACACACACACACTCCTTTTAAAGCTTTTATCTTAGCCGAGGTTTAAGTGCACGCTCGATAATCAAGCAGAGCGTGAAAATATGTTTTCTGTGCGTCGGTCAGTCGCGTGACTGGCATTCTGTAGATGACTCACACAGTTAGAGGGGGTGTGAGTTTATATTCCACTTAGGAGCTGGTGTTATGTTTATTCAGCTGTGTTGTATGTGTCATATACACTAATCCATCCTAGTGAATCAGACTGAAACAGTGTTCATGGTGTGTAAGACATCAGAATGTACACAGTTATTAATAGTGAATGAAACCTTCTGTATGCCATGTATATGCCTTTAATGTCTTTTAGCAAACAATTTCTATCCATGTCTTAGCAGACAGAACCTCAGTCAGAGAAGCTGTGCATCTGTGGTCCAGTCAGTCCCTGGCCATCTCTGTGGGGAGTAATGAAACCAATCTGAAAGGAGTCTTGCTTTACCAGAACTCGCTACTGTTAATTACTTCATCATACCATCTCTCTCTCTCTCTCCCACTCACTCGTTCTTTCGCTGTATCACTTTCTCTCGCGCTCTTCCTCTCTCCACACAGTGTAGACTCTCTGTGTTACTGCATCGCTTTGGACACGCAGACCAATCTAGTTTAACTAGATATGTTGTAACTGCACATCTATTTGAATTACATCTGGTTCACCTGTTCTATGTGATCTGTAGCAGGGTGATCCCAGGATTGTGATGGATAGGTAGAACCAGGAGTAGAAGGAAAGATGGATGTATGGATGTGATTGGATGATGGATGGAGGGAGGAGGGAGGGGGAGGAGGGAGGGAGGCAGAGAGGGAGGCAGAGAGGGAGGGAGGGATGGATGGAGCGATGGATGGCAAAATAATGGCCTCCCTCTGTTTGGGATGGAGGGAGGCAGGAGAGATTGAGCAATGAAAGTAGGGAGGGAGGTAGGGAGAGAGAGAGAGAGAGGGGGATGAATAGATAGATATACAGTAGATGGTGTCTTGTCATTCCATTGGCTGGTATTAGCTCCTGGTGACATTTAGTCCCTAATTGCCTGTCAGATGGCTGACACCCAGGATAGGTAGCAATCCTGCTGGGACTGGGACAGGGATAGAGTGGAGACCTCGCACTCACACACTCATGCATGCACAGACACGTTAACACACACAAAATAACACACACACACACACACACACACACACACACACTGGGTGACCTTTGGGATAATAAGAGACCCGTGTCTAATCTAATGTGTGATTGAGGTGAGATCCAAGCAGTAACCAGGTCTAGGCCTCTCTATCCCCCCTGGCTTAACACCTGGCCAAATCCTTCACCCCTACTACCCGCTTATAGGACACAGGCTTGGTACTGGTCCGCTATTGATTATAGCTGTGACTACACAGCACTTTTACATTGCATTACACAAAAAAATGAATGGTTCTATGTAGTGCCTAATCCTGTTTTGGTGCTATATAGAACCCTTTTTTGAAGGTTCTATAAAGAACCATGCTCACAAGGTTCTAAATGGAACCTTTATGGTGCTATAAAGAACCCTTTTCTAAGGTTCTACAAAGAACCATTTTAATGGAATGGTGGGTAAATTCTAAATAATTGTGGGACCCCTGACGACTTCTTCTCTGAAAACGTGTTATTGTTAGACTAATAATACTGCCGTTACTACTACTACTACTACTACTAATAATAATAATACTGTTCTTATACTAGCCTGAAATGGATCCAACCAACTTTGGTAGTTGCTGTTCTGTTGTTGTTTGTGGCTTGAGGTCAGGCACAAATGCCTTATCAAAGATTCAAATGTTCAGATTTCCAAAAAAGAGGAAGGGCGGCGAGCTTGGGCCACTGTAGCCCAAAGGGAGGCTTGGGAGCCCAAAAATCATACCAGGATCTGCAGCACTCACTTAATTTCAGGTAAACTCACGAGTATACAATTCATTTAAAATCTACCTAGCTGGTAAGACAAAGGTCAACGTTATTAGCAAATGCACCAAAGATATTACATTTAGCTGGCTTGATAGCTAATTTAACTAGCTAGACAAGCTACCGTAAGCTAATTAGTAACGTTAGCTAGCAACCTTGGCTAGTGCTTCTTGCGTCTTACATTGCTTGCTATACTAACTAACCAGAGTTTAGCATGTGAAGCACTTTCTAACAAAAAAATCACCCACAAGAGGACGATTCAAGTTGGAGATGCACAACTCTGTTTAATTATTCAAACGCTTATTCTCTGTCAGCATCACAGAACACCCTCTGCTGTCGTCTCTGTTTACATCATGTGATGTTGTTGACAGTGTGACAGTGGAGTCAAGTCAAAGTCAGACATGAGTAATCAATCCCAAAATGTTATCTTAACCTATTTTACCCCATTACCAAAGACGGTTTAGTATGAAAACTCTGTGCCATTACTGTGTGCAAGGTTTTTATATGCATTGTTTGTTTTTATTTGTTTAATCTTTAGCAACAAACAATAGCTCTCTGTACATTCAATGTAGCCTTCTGTCGGAAATGCCTGTAGGAACTTCCACTATCAGTTTTTAGATCCACAAAAAGTAAAGACAGTAGAGTTTTAAATGGGTCTACATGTTGAAATGACTACAAATTATTGGAGTTAAGCATATTCAAAGATTTCTTTCCTTAATTATTCTGTTTTAGGTGAGCCATCGACAGACCCAGTCCATCCAAACTATACGCCCTCTTTACTTCCAAACAGACAGACCACTGATGGTGCTCAAAAGCTGGAAAGGTACATGAGAAAGCAAAACAGGGATCTGGTGGATGAAACACCTGAGGTTGAAGCACCTCCAATGGCTACAGACCAAGAGCCACACTCTGTCCATGGGCACAGATCTCTCCATGGGCACAGATCTCTCCATGGGCACAGATCTCTCCATGGACACAGATCTCTCCATGGACACAGATCTCTCCATGGGCACAGATCTCTCCATGGGCACAGATCTCTCCATGGGCACAGATCTCTCCATGGGCACAGATCTCTCCATGGACACAGATCTCTCCATGGACACAGATCTCTCCATGGGCACAGATCTCTCCATGGACCTGCTACAGGAAGACAACAAGGAATTGAGGAGAAAAGTGTCTTCTCCCGAAGAAAAAGTGAAATGCCTTGAAAGTCAACTGCAGGAAAAGATGACAGCCAGTCCACCTGAACGTGTTTTGAACAACGAAGACGCCACCAGATTCTACACCGGTCTTCCTTCTGCCAGTGTGTTTTTTACCCTTCTGACATACCTTACCACAGCATGGGATATCTCATGCTCAATTCTCACTCCTTCTGAACAAGCTGTGTCTTGGTCTTACCCACAAAGACTTAGAATTTAGCTTCAATGTTAGTGTTGGGACAGTGACATGCGTCTTTTATGAGTGGTTGGAAGTCATGGCAAGAGAACTTCAGTGTCTTATACACTGGCCGTCCAGGAAAGAGCTCAGAAGAAATCTACCTCCCCTCTTCAAGACATCCATGTTGAGACGTGTCAGGTGCATCATAGAGAGGACCACACGTCTACACACAAGAGCTGCAACATATTCCCACTATAAGTCATACAACACCATCGAGTTTCTTGTTTGCATCAGCCCCACAGGAGCCATTACCTTTCTGTCTAGAGCCTGGGGTGGCCATGCAAGTTACAAGGTCATGACAAAGAACTCTGGGTTGATAGACCTTCTGGTCCCGTGTGGCTCAGTTGGTAGAGCATGGCGCTTGCAACGCCAGGGTTGTGGGTTTATTCCCCACGGGGGGACCAGGATGAATATGTATGAACTTTCCAATTTGTAAGTCGCTCTGGATAAGAGCGTCTGCTAAATGACTTAAATGTAAATGTAAATGGAACAAGAGGACTCTGTGATGGCAGATCGGAGCTTCAACTTCATTTTTCAGCCAAATGTGTGGTCTTCCTGGTACCATCATCCACAAGGGGAAGAAGTCAACTCAGTGGGTCAGAGGTGTCAGGTTCAAGGAGGATGTCAAGAATCAAGATTCACGTGGAAAGGGCAATAGGGAGACTGAAGGTGTTCCGGATTCTGCAACACCTTGCCTGTGATTATGGTGAAGAGGAACAAGGATGACCATCTCTGTGAAGTGGACAGAATATGAATTGTCTGTTCAGCTCTCACCAACTTGGGAAAACCTGTAGTTAATCAAATAAATCTCACTGTGAGAAAATGAAATGTCTTGTGTGACAATACCTCCCTGACAAAGCTTTAAATATATTATTAAGTCAGAACTTCAATTACTGTACAGATTTGAATTTATTGTTGAAGATACATTTTGAAATGACAATGTGAATGAGTCAAACAATACAGTACCAATAAATGTAACGTAATGAAATAAGACGTCGCACAGATATGAATACAATAGTAACTTAAAATGATATACTCTATGTATTAGGCTCCTATTACATCTAAAAGATGATGCAGTGTAGGATAGCATGAATTACAGCAGCAGAATACAGCTGCAGTCTATACACCGCTACACAATACAGCCCTAGTATGCTAACATAGATGGTATAAACTATAAAGTGGCCCGCAAGGACACGTGACAACTTGAAGGTGCAATAACTGACCATGAAAATGGTGGGACAGAGCGAGAGCGCTCACTAACATAACTTAAACCTGCTATCTCTAATAAGCTGCTGCAGTTACCAGCAGGCTGTACAATGTAAACAAACGTGGCATACTATGACCACGATAATAAAGGGACCTCAATCTTATATCTCAAGCATAAACATAACTGCAATGCACTGGGTGCATGATGCATAGAAAATAGTTAGCCTGGCTCAGTAGCTAACGTAGTTGCTAGCAATGACGATGCATAAGCAATCACATATGACAACTTTATAATAAACCGGATGACTTTATCCCCCCTGACAGCATATGATAAACATGACATATTCTTATTTACTTTAAGATGCACGCACAAATACAGTTAAACATGCTGAAACTTGTCTTCTTATTTCTTCTGTGGATAATCACAAACTATCCGTTCTCTGTCTTCACTGAAACTCACAGGCTGGAGGCGGGACACACAACGAGCAGGCTAAAGAGAATGTCTCTGATTGGATAGAAAGTTAGTGGTGATTGACTGATGAGCTGTCGGACATTCTAACTAAAGGGACAAGCTAGGGGTGCGTAGGGAAATACTACATCTGAAGGTCTGGCCTTTCCTACAGTCCAGGTATTCATTCCATACCTGCAGCCTTCCCTTCATAAAGTCATCTACCAACTTTGGCAGCATGTGTTGGAAGTAGAAGCTCCTGAGCCTCCTGATGTGGGTGTTGACAAAGACCTTGTCAAATAGAAACTCCAGTTCGATGTGCTCTGTTTGGGCCCACATAACAAGTTTGGCTGACTGCAGCCCCAGACAATACATGCCCATCTTTACTTGCATGTAGTAACCTCTGGGACCCTTTGTGTACAATACATATGGTCCATCCTGCACTCTAATGTCAAGGTTTTTGGCTGTGAGCGCTTCCTTGGGTGTGTTGCTAGGGATCACTGGACATTTGGTTTCTAGCAGTGTTATTTAGTCTAAAATGTCATCAGGGCTCGCTGCCAGCCATGGATCCTCAGTGCACACCATTAGCCCTTTGCTTTCAATGGCATGTTCACTCTGCTGTTGCATGTGCTGAAGAGCAAGTGGGTCCTTTTCTCCCCCATGCTTAGTTGTAGTGTTCCCTTGGAACTTGGGCTAGATTTTTTCCAGCCAGAAACTTAGAGGGATCTGTGGTGTGGCTCACAGGGACCTGTTTTGCTGTGCTTGCAGTAATGTGGAGCTTACGAGCATCATGCCAGGTTTTTTGTTGGCTCTGCATTTTTCTTAGCATTTCGAGGTCTTGTGCTTGAAGAGGGGACAATGCAATGAACTCCTCATAAAATGCCGTACATTTTTTGCAGGTCACTGTGGAGCCATGCTCACTGTGAGGTAGGGACAATGGGGATGTTCTGCTGCCTGCACCTGGCTCTGGTTCCATCTCAATGCCCTGCCCTCACAGCAAATGAGGTCTGGAATTTCTGATATCACACATAAGTGAACAGAGCACTGCTTGGAATAACTCCCAAAAAACTAAAATACAAAACCTGTCTTACCTATACTGTCCTGCACTACATTGTTGATTGTGATTGAATGTGTTTTTCCCAATGATGTTTGATTCTGATTACAAGAGTATGCTTTGACCAACGAGCCATGAAGGATTAAGCCTCCGTTACTTCCTACAAAAATATGCCGTTACTATTGCTCTCTATTGTGATATCTTGGTGATAATTGTCGTTATCATTCATGCCACAAGATGATGTAGACCTACCAGGTGTAATAGAGCCCCACAGTGGAGGTGTCATAATACCCATAAAACCTAGCGGTCAAACAGGGAAATGGTTCCAATAATTTTTCCACCATTCATTTTTCCCATAGGGGATTTTAAAAACACTTAAAATAAGGGTTGTGTTTCGTGTAGGCTTACAATTGGCCCAGCGCTGTCTGGGTTATGGAGGGTTTGGCTGGCAGGAATGTCCTTGTCCCATTGCACTCTAGCGACTCCTGTGGTGGGCCGGGCACATGCACACTGACACGGTGGTGTCGCCAGGTGTACGGTGTTTCCTCTGACACATTGGTGTGGCTGGCTTCCAGGTTAAGCGGACATTGTGTCAAGAAGCAGTGCATCTTGGTTGGGTTGTGTTTCGGAGGACGCATGACTCTCGACCTTCGCCTCTCCCGAGTCTGTATGGGAGTTGCAGCGATGAGACAAGACTTTAACCATGAAATTGGGGAGAAAAGAGGGTAAAATTAAAAATATATATATATACAAAATAAATCTCAGAGTAATAAGTTGTGTTTTGGCACAATTTGGTGAAAGCGCCAAAGCCTTCAGAAAGCCTGAGTTTCCCATATCTCGGTGTTATTGTTGTGTTAATTCACACGTTTCAGGTGTGTTAGCTCTGGAACAGCTGAAGGTAGGCTAGGAGTGAATTGAGAACTACTGATTTAGTCAACACTTCTCAATTGACACAAGGCCTTACATAAGTATTTCAAAAGACACAGTAACTGGCTATAGTCATATTTAACATGTAAGGATTTAACACAACATATTAGATAAACTGGAATGACACTCTCACTTACGGTTGCACAAAAAGAGCTTAGCGCAAACCACGCCCCCAGATATTAGAACGACCAACCATACGTTGTATTATCACAAAAATATAAAATTACCCTTTTCTGAACTGCAAAGAACCATTGAAGGGGTTCTTCGAGTCATTATGGATCCACATAGTTCTATCACCCTTACCAAAGAACCCTTGAGGAACCCTCTTTTCTAAGTGTGTATCGCTAGTTGTTTTTACAACTGTACAAATTCTTCACTGCACCTGATGGGAAATATGGACGTTTTAAATATGTTCTACCTTCTTGTGGCTTTGAGTCAGTGGCTCTTATCACGGAGAGACATTTTTGGTGGTGGTGTGATGTTTATGTGTATTGAGATACATTGGTTGCACCTTGTTCTTGAAGCACTGTATGTATGCTATGGAAGAAAGATATACTTTTTGAGTAATCAATTAAAAACCATCAGCACCTACTATATTTATCCAAAAGAATGTAATACTTTCTTCAAAACTGTTCAATTATGGACTGAACAAGACACTGACCACTATTCCTGTATGTTCATCTCTCAATAAAAAAAGCATGAGTGGAAATAGAAACAGTTTACACTTTAAAAGTTTACGTTTTCCTAATATTGACCAATAAAGCCCATGTGGATTCAGAGATGGAATTAAAGGTATTTCATTCTGGGAGGAAAGAGAAACATTAATCCAGCCCCTAGTCTACTGTACTGTACGGCTGACTGGGTCTATGATTTAGAGAATGTGGTTATAAAAGCAGCTACTGTACAGTAGCACTCGTAACAATGTCAATTATATACATTGACTCACACAGACAATAAACATAATGTATGGATCATTGGCGCCACTTCAAAGCATTCATCCATAACAGTTCCTGCATGAATCATTTAGTGTGTGTGCGTGTGTGCATGCGTGCGTGTGTGTGTAATTCATATAGGAGTTGAAGCACTCAGGGTACAGTTGGAATAATCTATTCTGTTTCAACATGTGCATGGTTTCTTTTTTAGAGCTCATTAAAGTAAACATGTTATTCCATCTTCTCTTTCAATTACGCCTACATGACCAACTAATACCAGGTAATCAGGACATCAGGAGATAACTTACATTTCTAAGTTATTCTCTTCAAGAATAAATAGATATGTATCATACATTTCAAAAGTCCAAAAATGGATGCAGCAACTGCTGTTTTCCCCTTTAACCCTTATAATTACCATTTGGAATTCATGCCTAAACTTAACCTTCAAAATTTGACGTTTATGGACAAGAGTTTGGGCATCTGATTCTGCAGTAAGATTCTGAGAGCTTGTTGCGAATACAGGCTTAGGTACTTCAGAAAGTATTCTGACCCATCGACTTTTTCCACATTTTGTTAAATTACAACATTATTCTAAAATGGATTAAATAAATAATAATCCTCACCAATCTACACACAGTACCCCATAATGAAAAAGTCAAACGTTTTTTTTATTTTTTTTTTATGTTTGCATTAAATATGTATTAAATATAAAATCCAGAAATACCTTATTTACATAACTATTCAGACCCTTCGCTATGAGACTTAAAATTGAGCTCAGTTGCATCTTGTTTCCATTGATCATCCTTGAGATTTTTATACAACTTGATTGGAGTCCACCTGTGGTAAATTCAATAGATTGGACATGATTTGGAAAGGCACACACCTGTCTATATAAGGTACCACAGTTCACAGTGCATGTCAGAGCAAAAACTAAGCCATGAGATCGAAGGAATTGTCCGTAGACGTCCGAGACAGGATTGTGTCGAGGCACAGATCTGGAGAAGGGTACCAAACATATTCTTCAGCATTGAAGGTCCCCAAGAACACAGTGGCCTCCATCATTCTTAAATGGAAGAAGTTTGGAACCACCAAGACTCTTCCTAGAGCTGGCCGCCAGTCCAAACTGAGCAATCGGGGGAGGAGGTCCTTGGTCAGGGAGGTGACCAAGAACCCGATGGTCACTCTGACAGAGCTCCAGAGTTCATCTGTGGTGATGGGAGAACCTTCCAGAAGGACAACCATATCTGCAGCACTCCACCAATCAGGCCTTTATGGTAGAGTGGCCAGACAGAAACCCCTCCTCGGTAAAAGGCACATGAAAATCCACTTGGAGTTTGCCAAAAGGCACCTAAAGACTCTCAGACCATGAGAAACAAGATTATTTGGTCAGATGAAACCAAGATTAAACTCTTTGGCCTGGAAGAGTGGCTTCGGGACAAGTCTCTGAATGTCCTTGAGTGGACTTGAAACCGATCGAAGATCTCTGGAGAGACCTGAAAATAGCTGTGCAGCAACACTCCCTATCCAACCTGACAGGGCTTGAGAGGATCTATAGAGAAGAATGGGATAAACTCCAAAAACGCAGGTGTGCCAAGCTTGTAGCGTCATACCTAAGAAGACTCAATGCTGTAATCACTGCCAAAGGTGCTTCAAGAAAGTACTGAGTAAAGGGTCTGAATACTTATGTAAATGTGATATTTTAGTTTTCTTTTTACTATAAATGAAGACAAATTTCTAAAAACATGTTTTTACTTTGTTGTTATGGGGTATTGTGTGTACATTGATGAGGGGGGAAAAACAATTGAATCAATTTTAGACTAAAGCTGCAACGTAACAAAATGTGGAAAAAGGTCAAGGGGTTTGAATACTTATACTGTATATGGACAAAATCACTGTTTATTTTTCTTACTCTCTCTCTCTCTCTCTCTCTCTCTCTCTCTCTGTGTATCTCTCTCATCCCACTATCTCACTCTCTCTATTCAGTGTCTATATCTATCTCTCTCTTGCTTTCTCTCTGTATTATGTGGTGTTGCCATGCTTATAGCCACACACACACACACACACACACACACACACACACACACACGCGCGCGCGCGCACACACACACACACACACACACACACACACACACACACACACACACACACACACACACACACACACACACACACACACACACACACACAGTCCCCCACCACCAACCCATTGACTTTAATGTGAATCACCCCCAGTCAGACCCTGAGAAGGTTGTGAAAAGGAGCTGAGGTGAATAGAGTTGCAGTTCTCTTGCAACTCTGAAAGGAAAGTCATTAGAGGGTGAGATGCACCCAGGTGCACTCCAGTCTTCAATGTCTAACCACGCACAGCCCACGCATGGCTCTCTCTGTGTGTGTGTGTGTGTGTGTGTGTGTGTGTGTGTGTGTGTGTGTGTGTGTGTGTGTGTGTGTGTGTGTGTGTGTGTGTGTGTGTGTGTGTGTGTGTGTGTGTGTGTGTACTCCTGCACATTGACTCGGTCCTGGCAGTCATTCTGATTGCAGATTGTGGGTGAATAAAAGTTCTAATTGTTGGCTATCCTCACTCAGGCTGAATTCAAGTAGGAATTAGACATCACTTTGCAAGCCAGCAGATTGTGACTTGTTGCTGGAATGCTGGTCACTCTTGTCCAAAACACAATGAAGTCTGGTCACCAGGAAAAACATAATGAATGCTGATCACCAGCAAAAATACAACAAAGGCTGAGGTTTGTTTGAACATTTGCTACGTTGCTGAATGGTTTGTACTGAAAGACATATTTCCCCAAAACGTTCTTCTACGTTCTTGAACAGACTTTGAGATAGGTTTGCTCCCATTTGGTGGGTGTGGTGAGGTGTGGCTCACCACAAGCAAAGAGCGACGTATTTTAGTGATGTTACGTTTGATACCGGCGCTCCGAGGCATGTGTCGAATCGCTAAGCGGTGTACTCCGAAGCGGTGTGCCAATGCCTGTATCCCTTTATCAGAAGCACGTGATCAATGACGTCCGACGTTTCATTGAACAACCACCTGATTGGTTTGGAATTGGCTTCGGTAGAAGACAGAATGGCTACACTGCCCACATGCTATGGCGTGTGGGGCGTCGTCTACAATAATTTGGATGCCCTACATTCTTTTGACCAGCAGGTGCCACTAGTGTACACTGTGTTGATCAAAGCCTTGAGCAAAGAACATATTTTCTCCACAATTGACTGGAAATCCTCAATGCTTCAGGAAGCTTAGTTTACCCATCATTAAAGTATTTAAAGGGCAGTGGTCATGCTGACAGCGTTCCACAACCCAACACCTCCCCGTAGGGATGTAACGATTAACTGATATGCATTGGTCCCCATTTCAAATGTTTAAGATGTGAGCGTATCATTCTGCCCGATTCAAACGTTACTAATTGCCGGTTCACTCATAGTTTTTACTCATATGGTTTTATTCCAAAAATACCTCTTATCTGTTGTGTCTGAATTGATGCCTCCTCTCCTTCAGTTCAGTAGCCTATCAAACTTGTATGCATGTAACTGTGTATTACTGTCAGATAACAACGGTGAACACAGTGCGGGAGACACATTTGTGGCCTGCTGGAGGTCATTTTGCAGGGCTCTGGTAGTGCTCCACCTGCTCCTCCTTGCACAAAGGCGGAGGTAGCGGTCCTGCTGCTGGGTTGTTGCCCTCCTACGGCCTCCTCCACGTTTCCTGATGTACTGGCCTGTCTCCTGGTAGCGCCTCCATGCTCTGGACACTACGCTGACAGACACAGCAAACCTTCTTGCCACAGCTCGCATTGATGTGCCATCCTGGATGAGCTGCACTACCTGAGCCACTTGTGTGGGTTGTAGACTCTGTCTCATGCTACCACTAGAGTGAAAGCACCGCCAGCATTCAAAAGTGACCAAAACATCAGCCAGGAAGCATAGGAACTGCGAAGTGGTCTGTGGTCACCACCTGCAGAACCACTCCTTTATTGGGGGTGTCTTGCTAATTGCCTATAATTTCCACCTTTTGTCTATTCCATTTGCACAACAGCATGTGAAATTTATTGTCAATCAGTGTTGCTTCCTAAGTGGACAGTTTGATTTCACAGAAGTGTGATTGACTTGGAGTTACATTGTGTTGTTTAAGTGTTCCCTTTATTTTTTTGAGCAGTGTATATACAGTCGTGGCCAAAAGTTTTGAGAATGACACAAATATTAATGTTCACAAAGTTTGCTGCTTCAGTGTCTTTAGATATTTTTGTCAGATGTTACTATGGAATACTGAAGTATAATTATAAGCATTTCATAAGTGACAAAGGCTTTTATTGACAATTACATTAAGTTGATGCAAAGACTTAATATTTGCGGTGTTGACCCTTCTTTTTCAAGAACTCTGCAATCCGCCCTGGCATGCTGTCAATTAACTTCTGGGCCACATCCTGACTGATGGCAGCCCATTCTTGCATAATCAATACTTGGAGTTTGTCAAAATTTGTGGGTTTTTGTTTGTCCACCCGCCTCTTGAGGATTGACCGCAAGTTCTCAATGGGATTAAGGTCTGGGGAGTTTCCTGGCCATGGACCCAAAATATCGATGTTTTGTTCCCCGAGCCACTTAGTTATAACTTTTGCCTTATGGCAAGGTGCTCCATCATGCTGGAAAAGGCATTGTTCGTCACCAAACTGTTCCTGGATGGTTGGGAGAAGTTGCTCTCGGAGGATGTGTTGGTACCATTCTTTATTCATGGCTGTGTTCTTAGGCAAAATTGTGAGTGAGCCCACTCCCTTGGCTGAGAAGCAACCCCACACATGAATGGTCTCAGGATGCTTTACTGTTGGCATGACACAGGACTGATGGTAGCGCTCACCTTGTCTTCTCCGAACAAGCTTTTTTCCGGATGCCCCAAACAATCAGAAAGGGGATTCATCAGAGAAAATTACTTTACCCCAGTCCTCAGCAGTCCAATCCCTGTACCTTTTGCAGAATATCAGTCTGTCCCTGATGTTTTCCTGGAGAGAAGTGGCTTCTTTGCTGCCCTTCTTGACACCAGGCCATCCTCCAAAAGTCTTCGCCTCACTGTGCGTGCAGATGCACTCACACTTGAGTGCTGCCATTCCTGAGCAAGCTCTGTACTGGTGATGCCCCGATCCCGCAGCTGAATCAACTTTAGGAGACGGTCCTGGCGCTTGCTGGACTTTCTTGGGCGCCCTGAAGCCTTCTTCACAACAATTGAACTGCTCTCCTTGAAGTTCTTGATGATCCGATAAATGGTTGATTTAGCTGCAATCTTACTGGCAGCAATATCCTTGCCTGTGAAGCCCTTTTTGTGCAAAGCAATGATGACGGCACGTGTTTCCTTGCAGGAAAAACAATGATTCCAAGCACCACCCTCCTTTTGAAGCTTCCAGTCTGTTATTCGAACTCAATCAGCATGACAAAGTGATCTCCAGCCTTGTCCTCATCAACACTCACACCTGTGTTAACGAGAGAATCACTGACATGATGTCAGCTGGTCCTTTTGTGGCAGGGCTGAAATGCAGTGGAAATGTTTTTGGGGGATTCAGTTCATTTGCATGGCAAAGAGGGACTTTGCAATTAATTGCAATTCATCTGATCTTCATAACATTCTGGAGTATATGCAAATTGCCATCATACAAACTGAGGCAGCAGACTTTATGAAAATGTATATTTGTGTCATTCTCAAAACTTTTGGCCACGACTGTACTCCAATTTGGGGTGGAATCTCCTCCTTCTCTCTAACCATTACATCTCTGTTGCTAGGCAGGAAATTAAGTGACACGGGCAATAAACAGTTCCTTCTCCCTTAACGTGACCTAACCTGACCTCGACCCCCTTCCTCACTAATCCACAGCTCTCCACCCTTATCAGCGCCTGCCACATGTGATAGTCTTCCCTGCCCTCAGTACATTCCAAGCTTAAATACATCCACCATATACATTATACAGTACATTCCAAGCTTATATACATCCACCATATACATTATACAGTACATTCCAAGCTTAAATACATCCACCATATACATTATACATTCCCCTCTTTCCCTCAGTTCATGAAAAAGTATATTTCATAAGTCAAGAAATCAGAACCCAACAGTCCCTCCTCTTGAACAATAGCTTCCTACTGTTCAACTTAAATAAACTTGGAAATTACTTATAAACAAACAAACAATGATAACAAAGCATGATCAAAAAATTAAACATGATTAACATTCACAGTGAGGTTTACAAACTCAGAGACATATGGCCTCTGTTCTATAGTCACACCAAGCACACTCTTATGTCCATCTCTCATAGAACACTGATAATAACATGTCCGCTGGAGCTGTTGACTTCTTCCATTTCCTACTTTCTCCTTCTGGTTCCTACGAGAGTGATAGCACAAGACTTGAAAAGCAACGAGAAACACGAAACATAACAGTATTAACAAGGTGGTAAGCTATGCATAATTATATATGCATGAACACCCAAAGTCTGATAACATGAAAATTCCCATTCTCTCTTCGCCTGACTATGCATCCAGGATACTTTCTGCTGGATTCCATAAAAATTAATGCTTTCACCCAGTCTTCCCCTTTCTGGCCGAGAGGTGTTCCCAAGCCACGTCATTTTCACTTTGTTCCCCATCTCCTTCTTCCTCCATTGCCACCTGATAGGCACGTCACCTGATAGGCAAGTGTGTATCCCTAATCACAGCTACATCCTCTTGAGGTAACTCAGCACTGTATATGCTTTTACATCAATGCTTTCAGAATGTTGTCCAGTGTACAATTACCCCAACATCTATCCTTCTATATGATACATAAACCAATAAAGCAACTAGCCCAACCCAACTATGGTGTTTAAAGTGGCTCCCAGACCCAACCCATCTGCATGTCTACAGTGGAATCTAGTCTTTCTCTCTATTTAGCTCTGCTTCCTCTGTCATGGCATGTTCAAGCTCACCCATTATGCAGCTGGATCTCCTGACAACATAGACTCTCCCATTATGAATAACAGCCCCTGGATCTCCCATAGGTCTCCCAGTTACCAGCTACCAAGCCATGTGGCATGAGTCCTCATAAAATTATATCCCAACAATGCAACTAAAGTAACCCCTGCTACTACTGACACTGCCCATGACGCATACCTCAAACTCCCTCATTTGCGCCTTAGTCCAATTCCATGCTGTTACTATAGCCTCCTTTAATTACTGTCCCTACAGTGACTGCCGTGAGAATAACCACTGCATGGAATCTGTCATGTGTTCTCTGGCTGTTATAAATGGGGAAGAGATTAATGACAATGGAAGAATATCCAACCTAACAAAACTCTGAGTCACATGTTTCTTGAAAGTTGACAATAGTGTTTGAAATGCCAACATTCTCCCTGCTACTCTCACCATGATCTGGGTATGTGTAATGTTCAATTTCATAATAGTCCCCATATTGTGCACAGTTAGCTGTCCTCGTTCTCCTATGAGCTATCTCCTGTAACAATATACATAGAGTGGTATCATTCCCAGCGACTATCACCACAACCGTAATTTATGAACCCCCACAGATCTCCACCCCAGTCACATTCCATCCCACTTAACAGTCTGATGTAAACATTCTGTCTCAAACACAGGCCTCATGTGTACCTCGCCTCCTTCTATAGATACATTTGCACATATATCATTCCATCTAACCCATAACACAATGGCCACTACTTCTAATGCACTATAAACATACTAAAACATCCTCAAATCAATTAGTCGATATACATCAGTCCCTCCTCTGGAACAATTATCACTCCTATGTTCCACGACACCTAAAAACATATTGACTTGAAAAGGAAAGAGAAAAATGACATGTTTAATAATTCACACCACCCTTGATGCAACTGAGACTGGGGAAAGAACCATCCATCTGTTCAGTTCTATGCCCATGTGATGCTGGTCCCCAAGCCGTCTCCTTCATTTTCATCTTTAGGTGTTATCGCAAGACACAGACTATGAGCCTTGTATGCAATTAATTGTACCGTATCATCCAGCAATCTATACTGTATATATTGATACGATTTAACATAAAAATTCTGATGACATAGTAAAACAAAAAATGCAAAAAACGTAATGGTTGACGCAAGCTATCATCCAGTGAGTTCTCTAATAAACTCCCTGTCTGAGTAACCTTAAAGATAAGGTTTCTAGAGCCTCCCTAGGCCCAATACATTTGAGCAGTGCACCTACCCCTCACAGTTTGAGAGCAACTCTCTCTCGCTGTATCCGAATCATAACTAAAACATTTTATAAATGATCAAATCCAAATTTAGAATGACAGTCCTTAGTGATTTACTTTGAGTCTATCACTCGAATTCGAGCTTCTCAACCTAGCACACATCATCACGGTTAGAATGTACATTTATAAACGGGGCCTTTTATTGTCGGTAATAACTCATTACAGCCCTCCTTTGTCCCTGTTTTCCTGCCGCGAGTGGCATGGTAATGAAAGATCGGTATCTCAATGCATTCTTAGTCTAAATTGTTCTCAGTGTGTAGACCTTCCTCAATACCACCCTCCTCCTCCTGGCACTTCCTCCTTCCCAACGGCACATATGTAACTCTTGCCTGTCACATATGATGGCCCTTGGTAATGTCCCAATTTCAATACAAAGTAATCCGTTGTTCCCACGTACACAAGTCTCTTACCAGAGCCGCTACCACCATTCTGCCTGGTCCATTTCTCCCACCAGTACACCAGGAGCTTGAGAGAAGTTTGAATGTTATCTCTCTCCATGCTCACTCCACATGCGCGGTCTCAGGACTCATGGCGCACTTCTGCCGCCTGTACACAGGTTAATGCTTCTACACCTGCATTGCTTGCTGTTTGGGGTTTTAGGCTGGGTTTCTGATTTTTGCAATGTTACGTAGATGGAAAAAAGCTGTCCTTGAAACAGTCTTGATATGTTCGTCAAAAGAGAGATCAGGGTCCAGAGTGACGCCGAGGTCCTTCACAGTTTTATTTGAGACGACTTTACAACCATCAAGATTAATTGTCAGATTCAACAGAAGATCTCTTTGTTTCTTGGGACTTAGAACAAGCATCTCTGTTTTGTCCAAGTTTAAAAGTAGAAAGTTTGCAGCCATCCACTTCCTTATGTCTGAAACACAGGCTTCTAGCGAGGGCAATTTTGGGGCTTCACCATGTTTCATTGAAATGTACAGTTTTGTGTCATCTGCATACCAGTGAAAGTTTACACATACACAAGTTTACACATTAAGGATAGGTCCCGAGTGGAGATTTCCTCTGCGAGATCCAGGTAAAATATGGTGTCGGGTAGGTTCCTTTAAGTATAGGTTCAGAGTGGAGGTTTTCCTCTGCGAGATCCAAGCTGATATAAGGTGTAGGGTGGCTTCCTTTTAGGATAGGTCCCAAGTGGAGGTTTTTCTCTGCGAGATCCATGAGTGACATTACAGTGTAGGATAGGTTCCGTATAGGATAGGTCCTTAGTGGGGTATTCCCCTGCGACATCTGTAAGAGGGACGGAAGTCCCAGCTGCAGTGACAGTGAGGCAGTAGAGTGTATGTGGATAATAATAAGAAGGTTGCCTCAAAATTCTGAAGGTAAGCCACATGCACAGTTAAAAGAAAAGCATTAAGATATTTGAACACTGTATGCGTTATGTGTATTAGCAGTAACAATAAGGAGAGAGGTTGGTTTATGCCCTATGGGGAGGGGAAACCATGATAGATTATGTGTAAATAGGAAGACAAGTGTGAATCATTTTGGTAATGTGTATTATCAACAACAGTGATATTTGAGGCGCATCACTGGAATAAGACATTAGGTCATCCGCATTCTCCAGTAATACATTTGCAGGCTCTATAGTATAGGTTCTAATACAAGGTATTAAGTGCCGCGACCAATTAATAGGCACAAATACCCTAACTATTCTCTGGGGAAGTGAGTAGCACCACCTTGGAATATAGTTAATAGAAGGTGTGTATTAGAGACGGGAGTGAAGAAATCTAAAATACCCTGGACACCGTCCGGGGAAGCGTCAGAATAATCATTTTTGAAATTGCGACCGGCGGACCCGATGCTCCCGGTAAAGCGGGGCTAGACGAAGAGAAGTTTAATAGAGCTATAGAGGTGCCGAAAGAAGCGCACGAGTATTCTACCAATTCGGCTCGAATATGGGAAAAATGTAGCTAACTGGATAAAATTTGGTCAGCATTTCCCTGCTGATAGAAAATTCCAATCAAATAAATTACTCAGAGATGCTGTTGTGGTATGGCACAATGAAATCAATGAGAAATCGCAAGCTCAATATACAAGTCTTTTGATGTCGGCGTTTCATCAACAGAAGAGTACTGTATAACCAATAAAAACGAAATTAGTAGATGTACTCAGCTGCAAAAAGACTGGGTACATGAGTACATTGATAGAATTTGTACGTTCGGCTTTGATGGCAGGTTTGAAACCTGTGATCAAAACACAATTGCGGGAGTAGTGGATGAAATAGAGCAGGATGCTTTGAAAATGGAAAAATAACTCCGCTCACTTCGCAGACGTGCGAGGGGTTAATACGGCCACAGGGAAAGTCACTAACTATAATGCCCAAGGTAAGACAAAGAAACATAGTGAAAAAACATCAAAGCACAGGGAGATAGATCCCTGTTTTAGGTGTGGGGCCGTTGGGCATTGGATGAATGAGTGTAGAGTGGGAATGGAGCCTGCTGCATTCGGAGGAAATGCTGCCATGCAAGCGTTTGCCTCTTT
Source organism: Salvelinus namaycush (assembly GCF_016432855.1). Lineage (NCBI taxonomy): Eukaryota > Metazoa > Chordata > Actinopteri > Salmoniformes > Salmonidae > Salvelinus > Salvelinus namaycush. The sequence goes on along the minus strand of NC_052341.1, from coordinate 24,841,285 downwards.
TTCAAAAGAAGAGCAACAAATCCTCCTGAAAGTAGCGGGACAGGAAACTTTCACCTCGCGGTGTATGGTCTCGATTCAATCAATAGTGGTTCATAGAGATTACAGTTTCTATGTGAAGGAAGACATCCACGTCTTACACAACCTTTTAATGGACGCTAGGCATCAAATATCGCGTATTCCTTGCGATGAGAAATTTGCTAAATTTGCCACAGTAAAAAGTATTTTGGGTTGAAGAACCTAGGCAAAATGCCTGGGGGATGGATTCTAAAGAGGTAACAAATTAAAATTACAGCTGAAGTCAGAGGTTTACATATACCTTAGCCAAATAAATTTAAACTCAGTTTTTCACAATTCCTGATATTTAATCCTCGTAAAAATTCTCTGTCTTAGGTCAGTTACGATAACCACTTTATTTTAAGAATGTGAAATGTCAGAATAATAGTAGAGAAGGATTTATTTCAGCTTTTATTTCTTTCATCACATTCCCAGTGGATCACAAGTTTACATACAATCAACTAGTATTTGGTAGCATTGCCTTTAATAGTTTAACTTGGGTCAAACATTTCAGGTAGCCTTTCACAAGCTTGCCACAATTAGTTGGGTGAATGTTGGCCCATTCCTCCTGACAGAGCTGGTGTAACTGAGTCAGGTTTGTAGGCCTCCTTGCTCGCACATACTTTTTCAGTTCTGCCCACAAATGTTCTATAGGATTGAGGTCAAGGCTTTGTGATGGCCACTCCAATAACTTGACTTTGTTGTCCTTAAGCCATTTTGCCACAACTTTGGAAGTATGCTTGGGGTACTTGTCCATTTGGAAGACCCATTTGCGACCAAGCTTTAACTTCCTGACTGAGATGTCTTGAGATGTTGCTTCAATATATCCACCAAATTTTCCTGCCTCATTATGCCATCTATTTTGTGAAGTGCACCAGTCCCTCCTGCAGCAAAGCACCCCCACAACATGATGTTGCCACCCCCGTGTTTCAGGGTTGGGATGGTGTTTTTTGGCTTGCAAGCCTCCCCCTTTTTCCTCCAAACATAACGATGATCAATATGGCCAAATAGTTCTATTTATATTTCATCAGACCAGAGGACATTTCTCCAAAAAGTACGATCTTTGTCCTCATGTGCATTTGCAAACCGTAGTCTGTTTTTTTTATGGCGGTTTTGGAGCAGTGGCTTCTTCCTTGCTGAGCAGCCTTTCAGGTTATGTCGATATAGGACTAGTTTTACTATTGATATATATACTTTTGTACCTGTTTCCTCCAGCATCTTCACAATGTCCTTTGTCGTTGTTCTGGGAATGATTTGCACTTTTCGCACCAAAGTACGTTCATCTCTAGAAGACAGAACGCGTCTCCTTCCTGAGCGGTATGACGGCTGCGTGGTGTTTATTCCTGCGTACTATTGTTTGTATAGATGAACGTGGTACCTTCAGGGGTTTGGAATTTGATCCCAAGGATGAACCAGACTTGTGGAGGTCTAAAATATTTTTTCTGAGGTCTTGGCTGATTTCTTTAGTTTTTCCCATGATGTCAAGCAGAGGCACTGAGTTTGAAGCTAGGCCTTGAAATACATTCACAGGTACACCTCCAATTTACTCAAATGATGTCAATTAGCCTATCAGAAGCTTCTAAAGCCATGACATTTCCAAGCTGTTTAATTCTACTTGGTCACAATCCCGGATCCGGGAGCATCCTCATCAGTAAAAAAGCTGACTAGCATAGCCTAGCATAGCGCCACAAGTAAATACTAGCATATAAATATCATGAAATCACAAGTCCAAGACACCAAATGAAAGATACACATATTGTGAATCCAGCCATCATTTCCGATTTTTAAAATGTTTTACAGCGAAAACACAATATGTATTTCTATTAGCTAACCACGATAGCAAAAGACTCAACCGCATATTTTCACAATTTTTTTACCGCATAGGTAGCTATCACAAATTCGACCAAATAAAGATATAATTAGTCACTAACCAAGAAACAACTTCATCAGATGACAGTCTTATAACAGATTTATTGTATAGCATATGTTTTGTTCGAAACATGTGCATATTTCAGGTATAAATCATAGTTTTACATTGCAGCTACAATCACAAATATCACCAAAGCAGCTAGAATAACTACAGAGAGCAACGTGAAATACCTAAATACTCATCATAAAACATTTATGAAAAATACATGGTGTACAGCAAATGAAAGACAAACATCTTGTGAATCCAGTCAATATTTCAGATTTTTTAAGTGTTTTACAGCGAAAACACAATATAGCATTATATTAGCTTACTACAATAGCCAACCACACAACCGCATTCATTCACCGCAAAGGTAGCGATAGCGAAAAAACCAGCAAAAGATATACATTTATTCACTAACCTTGACAAACTTCATCAGATGATAGTCCTATAACATCATATTACACAATACATATATGTTTTGTTCGAAAATGTGCATATTTAGCGGTACAAATCGTGGTTTTACAATGTGAATACGTAGTCAAAATGCAAAAAATTGTCCGGAGAAATCTTGGAGAGTCACCTAATCTAATCAAATAACTCATCATAAACTTTACTAAAAAATACATGTTGTACAGCAAATGAAAGATACACTAGTTCTTAATGCAACCGCTGTGTTAGATTTTTAAAAATAACTTTAGTACGACATACAGCTTACGTTATAGCGAGACAGCGCCCAAAATCAGGGCGGAAAATATTACTAAACATTTTCAACAGAAATACGAAATAACATCATAAATGGTTCCTACTTTTGATGAGCTTCCATCAGAATGTTGTACAAGTTGTCCTTTGTCCAGAATAATTGTTGTTTGGTTGTAGAATGTCCTCTTCTCCTGTCGAATTAGCAACCAAAGCTAGCCATGTGGCACAAACGTGCCCAACTTCACATAACGCAAAGAAAAGAAAATGCCGAAAAACGCAATAAACTGATATAAACTGATATAACTCGGTTTAAAATAACTACTTTATGATGTTTTTAACACATATATCAAATAAAATCAGAGCCGGAGATATCTAACGTCTATACCAAAAGCTTTTCAGAACGCAATCTGGGGTCCCTTCTCGCGCCTTCCAAGACAATGAAAATTCTGGTCACGTCATTCCAAAAGCTCTTGTTCGGCCTCAGATCAAGCTAGACACCCCATTCCACCTCTCACTGCCTATTGACATCTAGTGGAAGGCGTATGCAGTGCATGTAGATCCATAGATTTCAGGCAAATTAATAGGAAGGCCCTGGAACAGAGCCTCGATTTCAGATTTTTCACTTCCTGACAGGAAGTTTTCTGCAAAATGAGTTCTGTTTTACTCACAGATATAATTCAAACGGTTTTAGAAACTAGAGAGTGTTTTCTATCCAATAGTAATAATAATATGCATATTGTACGAGCAAGAATTGAGTACGAGGCAGTTTAATTTGGGCACGATTTTTTACAAAGTGAAAATAGCGCCCCCCTATTGAGAAAAGGTTAACTTCTTACGGCTGAAATCCCGTTAACGGGATCGATTTGAAAACAGTCAGTGAAAGTGCAGGGCACCAAATTCAAACAACAGATATCTCATCATTAAAATTCCTCAAACATACAAGTATTATACACCATTTGAAAGATAAACTTGTTGTTAATCCCACCACAGTGTCCGATTTCAAAAAGGCTTTACGACGAAAGCATACCATGCGATTATGTTAGGTCAGTGCCTAGTCACAGAAAACAGCCATTTTCCAGCCAAAGAGAGGAGTCACAAAAAGCAGAAATAGAGATAAAATTAATCACTAACCTTTGATGATCTTCATCGGAATGCACTCCCAGGAATTCCAGTTCCACAATAAATGTTTGTTTTGTTCAATAAAGTTCAATAAAGTCCTTAACCTGTTTGGGCTGCAGGGGCAGTATTGAGTAGCCGGATAAAAGGTGCCCATTTCAAACGGCCTCGTACTCAATTCTTGCTCGTACAATATGCATATTATTATTACTATTGGATAGAAAACACTCTCTAGTTTCTAAAACCGTTTGAATTATATCTGTGAGTAAAACAGAACTCATTTTGCAGCAAACTTCCTGACAGGAAGTGGAAAATCTGAAATCGATGCTATGTTCTAGGGCCTGCCTATAAATGTCCTTGATATATATCAGTATACATGCACTTCATACGTCTTCCACTAGATGTCGACAGGCAGTGAGAGAAGAAATTGAGTGTATAACTTGATCTGGGGTCGAATAAATGGTCTTTGTATGACGTGTCACCAGTTTCCTGTTTTCTGGAGAGCGCGTGAAGGGACCTGGTTTTGCCTTCTGTACAGCTGTCGTTATAGACGACTAATATCTCCGGCTTTGATTTTATTTGATACATGTGACAATATCATCGTAAAGTATGTTTTTTCAATATAGTTTTATTAGATTATTGAAATTTTTTCGGGACGTTAGGCGTGTTGCGTTGTCTGCGTTTGTTCACGAAGGAGAGCTTAGCGCCACTTTGCTAGCTTTCCGTGCTAATTGACTGGAGAAGAGGACATTCTAAATCCAAACAACGATTGTTCCCGACAAAGGACCCCTTGTACAACATTCTGATGAAAAATCATCAAAAGTAGGACCCATTTTATGATGTTATTTCATATATCTGTCGAACATGTTGTACTAGTAGTTTGCGGCCAGGTTTTGGGCACGCTCTCGCCATAACGTAAACTGCATATCGTAATGAAGTTATTTTTAGAATTCTAACACGGCGATTGCATTAAGAACTAGTGTATCTATCATTTCCTATACAACATGTATTTTTTAGTTATGTTTATGAATAGTTATTTGGTCAGAATATGTGAGTGCCAGAAAAATATCCGGACGTTGTGGGAAAAAGATGCTACGTTAGCACAATGTATAACCACTGATTTCAGCTCTAAATATGCACATTTTCGAACAAAACATAAGTGTATGTATAACCTGATGTTATAGGACTGTCATCTGATGAAGCTTATCAAGGTTAGTCAAAAATTATATATCTTTTGCTGGTTTGTTACGATCGCTAACTTTTGCTGCTGGGGAATGGCTTGTGTTTCTGGCTATTGTGGTAAGCTAATATAATGCTATATTGTGTTTTCGCTGTAAAACACTTAAGAAATCAGAAATATTGGCTGGAATCACAAGATGCCTGTCTTTCATTTGCTGTACACCATGTATTTTTCAGAAATGTTTTATGATGAGTATTTAGGTATTTGACGTTGGTGTCTGTAATTACTCTGGCTGCTTCGGTGCCATTTCTGACGGTAGCTGTGATGGTAGCTGCAATGTAAAACTGATTTATAGCTCAAATATGCACATTTTTCGAACAAAACATAGATTTATTGAATAACATGTTATAAGACTGTCATCTGATGAAGTTGTTTCTTGGTTAGTTTGGTTGGTTCTTGGTTAGTTAGGTTGGTTTTGTGCATGCTACCTGTGCTGTGAAAAATGTCTGTCCTTTTTTGTATTTGGTGGTGAGCTAACATAAATATACGTGGTGTTTTCGCTGTAAAACATTTAAAAAATCGGACATGTTGGCTGGATTCACAAGATGTTTATCTTTCAAATGCTGTATTGGACTTGTTAATGTGTGAAAGTTAAATATTTCTAAAAAATATATTTTGAATTTCGCGCCCTGCACTTGAAGTGGCTGTTGTCATATTGTGCCCGGCTTCGGGCTTGCAGCCAGAAGAAGTTAACTTATGTCCAAATACCTCCTTTTTTTCTGCCTGTTTAGTTCACAAATCCAAATTCACAAGGCACGAGCACTAGGGACAGACGAAAAGTCAAAACAGTTCCATTACAGTTCGTAGAAACATGTCAAACGATGTATAGAATCAATCTTTAGGATATTTTTATCATAAATCTTCAATAATGTTCCAACCGGACAATTCCTTTGTCTTTAGAAATTAAAGGGAACGCAGCTCGCTCTCACGGTCGTGCGGTGACTTAGCTCATGGCATTCTGCCAGAACCCTTAGTCAAACAGCTCTTATTCGCTCCCCCTTCACAGTAGAAGCCTGAAACAAGGTTCTAAAGACTGTTGACATCTAGTGGAAGCCTTAGGAAGTGCAATCGGATCAAATTTGCACTGTATCTTGGATAGGCAAAGACTTGAAAATCTACAAACCTCAGATTTCCCCCTTCCTGGTTGGATTTTTTCTCAGGTTTTTGCCTGACATATGAGTTCTGTTATACACACAGACATCATTCAAACTATTTTTGAAACTTCAGAGTTTTCTATCCAAATCTACTAATAATATGCATATCTTAGCTTCTGGGCCTGAGTAGCAGGCAGTTTACTCTGGGCACGCTTTTCATCCAAACACTAGCATCCCACTTGTACCAGAGAGGTTAACTTCTTTGGGACAGGGGGGCAGTATTGAGTAGCATTGGATAAAAAGGTGCCCAGAGGAAATCTGAGGTTTGTAGTTTTTCAACTCTTTGCCTATCCAAAATACAGTGGAAATTGGGTCATATTGCACTTCCTAAGGCTTCCACTAGATGTCAACAGTATTTAGAACTTTTTTTGTTATTTCTACTGTGAAGGAGGGGTTAATGGGAGCTGAATGAGTCAGAGTGCATGAGCTGACCATGCGCGTTCACTTGAGAGTTAGCTTGCGTTCCATTGCATTTCTACAAACAAAGGAATTCTCCGGTTGAAACATTATTGAAGATTTATGATAAAAACATCCTAAAGATTGATTCTATACATCGTTTGACATGTTTCTACGGACTGTAACGGAACTTTTTGACTTTTCGTCTGCTCGCGCCTCATGAATTTGGATTACTGGGCTAAACGCGTGAACAAAAAGGAGGTATTTGGACATAAATGATGGACTTTATCGAACAAATCAAACATTTATTGTGGAACTGGGATTCCTGGGAGTGCATTCTGATGAAGATCATCAAAGGTAAGTGAATATTTATAATGCTATTTCTGACTTTGTTGACTCCACAACATGGCGGATATCTGTATGGCTTGCTTTGTTGTCTGAGCGCTGTACTCAGATTATTGAATGGTGTGCTTTTTCGGTAAAGCTTTTTTGAAATCTGACACAGCGGTTGCATTAACCTGTTTGGGGTGCAGCCCGACACCGGTACACTGACAACATCCAGCTCAAGTGCAGGGCGCGAAATTCAAAAGATATTTTTTTTTTAATATTTAACTTTCACACATTAACAAGTCCAATACAGCATATGAAAGGTACACATCTTGTGAATCCAGCCAACATGTCCGATTTTTAAAATGTTTTACAGGGAAGACACAATATGTAAATCTATTAGCTAACCACGTTAGCAAAAGACACCACTTTTCTTACTCCATCAGTTTTTTACTCCATCAGTAGCTATCACAAATTTGACCAAATAAAGATATAAATAGCCACTAACCAAGAAAACAACTTCATCAGATGACAGTCTGATAACATATGCTATACAATAAATATGTTTTGTTCGAAAAATTTGCATATTTCAGGTATAAATCATAGTTTACATTTCAGCTACAATCAGAAATTGCACCGAAAGCAGCCATAATATTTACAGACACCAACGTCAAATACCTAATTACTCATCATAAAACATTTCTGAAAAATACATAGTGTACAGCAATTGAAAGACAGGCATCTTGTGATTCCAGACAATATTTCCGATTTATCAAGTGTTTTACAGCGAAAACACAATATAGCGTTATATTAGCGTAGCCACAATAGCCAGAAACACTTGGGCGCCGACGACCAGTTCACATGCACGACAGATATTAGAAATAGCATCATAAAATGTTTCTTACTTTTGGTGATCTTCCGTCAGAATGTTGGACAAGGTGTCCTTTGTCCAGAACAGTCGTTGTTTGGATCTGGAACGGCAAATTTCCCTCTTGATTTAGCATGGGCACTTGCCAAGTGGCACGGATCTCTCCAACGTCAACAAAGTCAGAGAACGGAACATGGCAAAACTCCCGAAAAAAATTCAATAATCTGATTAAACTATATTGAAAAAACATACTTTACGATGATATGGTCACATGTATCAAATAAAATCTAAACCGGAGATGTTAGTCGTCCATAACGACAGCTAAACAGAAGGCAAATCCATGTCCCCTTTCGCGCGCTCCAGAAACAGGAAATGGACGGTCACGTCATACAAAGAGCTTTAATTCCACCTCAGACCAAGATAAACACGAAATTTCTTCTCTCACCGCCTCTTGACAACCAGGGGAAGGTGTATGAAGTGTACGTAGACTCTTACGTGTCATGCCCATGTATAGGCAGGAAGTTGAACAGAGCATTGATTTCTGACATTCCACTTCCTGGTCAGGAAATGTGCTGCAGAATGAGTTCTGTTTCACTCAGAGAAATAATTCAAACGGTTTTAGAAACTAGAGAGTGTTTTCTATCCAATAGTAATAATAATATGCATATTGTACGAGCAAGAATTGAGTACGAGGCCGTTTGAAATGGGCACGATTTAACTGGCTACTCAATACTGCCCCTTGCAGCCATAAGAAGTTAAGGAGAAGTGGATCTTTAATTCCATGCATAACACTTGTATCTTTTAGCAATGTTTATTATGAGTATTTCTGTAAATTGATGTGCCTATCTGCAAAATCACCTGATGTTTTGGTACTACTGAACGTAACGCGCCAATGTAAACTGCGATTTTTGGATATAAATAGGAACTTTATCGAACAAAACATACATGTATTGTGTAACATGAAGTCCTATGAGTGTCATCTGATGAAGATCATCAAAGGTTAGTTATTCATGTTATCTCTATTTCTGCTTTTTGTGACTCCTCTCTTTGGCTGGAAAAGGGCTGTGTTTTTATGTGATTAGGTGCAGACCTAACATAATCGTTTGGTGTGTTTTCGTCGTAAATCCTTTTTGAAATCGGACACTGTGGCTGGATTTACAACAAGTTTATCTTTAAAATTGTGTGAAATACTTGTATGTTTAAGGAAATTTAATGATGGGATTTCTGTTGTTTTGAATTTGGCGCCCTGCACTTTCACTGGCTGTTGTTGAGGTGGGACGCTACCGCACCGAATATCCCAGAGAGGTTAAACCAAGTTTATTCGCCCATTGGGTCAGTACAGCTGCATCAGACAAAGACATGATTCCACCACTGGTGGTATATATACTCCAATTTGGGGTGGAATCTCCTCCTTCTCTCTAACCATTACATCTCTGTTGCTAGGCAGGAAATTAAGTGATGCGGGCATTAAACTGCTCCTTCTCCCTTAACGTGACCTGACCTCGACCTCCTTTCTCACTAATCCACAGCTCTCCACCCTTATCAGCGCCTGCCACATGTGATAGTGTTCCCTGCCCTCAGTACATTCCAAGCTTAAATACATCCACCATATACATTATACATTACCCTCTTTCCCTCAGTCTATGACTAAGTATATTTCAAGCATATTTCAAGTCAAGAAATCAGAACCCAACAATGGCCAACATTTCACTCTGAAATGGGAGTTGATTTTCTCTCAATTCAGCTCAAAAACGGTTGCCATGTTTTTCCAAAATATTTTTGAATGTCCGTGCTATCCAGAATCCTTGGGTCGTCCCTACCCCATTGAAATTGCCATTTCAAATGGTTAAGGTAAGGGTTAAGGTTGGGATTAGGTAAGGGTTATGTTTAGAGTTAGGGTAAGGGTAAGGGTTAAGGTTAGGGTTAGAGTTTAGGGAAGGGACATCCCAATGATCTTTATAGCACGGACCATTTTAGAATGGCAGACTAAAGTGATTGTATGACCAATAGCTGTGCTCTGATTTGAGGATTCCTAAACATTGCTCGGCAATATTTCCCCAAAACATTGCCAATGTATCATGGCCTTAACACAGTGTTGCCCAGACATTACATCAATGTCTCCTCCAGGACGATAGTCTGTAGTGAATGTACTGAACTCCTCTTCCTAGCTTCCTGCTACAGTATCTCCTCTCTCCCTTTCTCTCACTCTGCATTCAGGCTATCGCCGCAGCATAACGGCATGATGCAATGCTGCAGCTAACACTAGAAAGGTTAAATGCTTCCCTCTTCTCCTTCCTTTTCAATCATTGTTTGTTTTGGAGTGGCGTTCCTTCACTCACTCACTCAGTCAGCCAGTCACTCAGGGTAGCATGCAACCAGGCCAGTTATTTCTGAGTGGTGTGAGTGGCTAGGTCTATTGCAGTGTTATGATAGGCTATTACCACCCTTTGATTCTGTGACGGAAAGCTGAATGACCATACACAGGGTAGGCCACCATACCACTCAACACAACTATAGCCATAACAAAGTAACAAAATGTCAGGGAGGGAGAGACGGAATGAGGGAGTTAGAGGGAGGGAGGAAGGAAGGAAGGGAGCGAGGGATGGGGGAGATTATTTACATTACGTTTCAAATTATACACTTCTCTCAAGTTTAGATTTGGCCTAACTTACTTACTTATAAGCTTGCATGCCTGCTTGTGAGTGATGTAAGCGATAGACGGCTGTTGTATCGTTTTACGAGTATGCTGTTCTCTTAGGTGTACCCTGTGTTGCCTGTTCAAAACTGATATCTAGATTCATTCCACGTTATGAACTAATTAATCTGCCCACAGATGGCCTTGGGCTGGTGGCAATATTGTCTTTCTCTCCCTGCTTTTCGAATTTTACAGTTGGTCTTAATCCTTCTGAGCCTTCCCTCCATGGCGAGGACAGATAATGAGCTAATTTATCAGAGGTATGGAGAAGAAAGCCCTCTCTCTTTAAGGCATCTGTTTTCAACTTCCAAGAAGAAGACATGTTTTCAAACAGAAATTGCTTTCTGAGTCCTGATAGTGTTAATCCTCTGGAACAGTTATTTTAAAACACCAGACGCATCTGCCTCCTCTAACTCCTCTCCACTCGCCACTGAGTGCAAAATCCATTAAAAGTTGGAAATGTGCTTGTAATGGCATTCAAAGTGAATGTGTGGCCTCAGTCTGCCTCTGTTAATCCCTAAGGACTTCTCCTACTCTTACACACAACAAAAATATGTTTCCTCAAGGGTTCTTTGGGAATGGTGACGAGTTCTATGTGGAACCATAATAACTCTAAGAACACTTTGAGCCCTTCAATGGGTCTCTGCAGGTCACCAAAGGGTCTTGCTCTTTTAGTGATAATTTAAATGTAACGGCAGCAGCTCAATATAATATTTTTGGGTGTGGTTTGCGCTCAGCCCTTTTTGTGCAAACTTGAGTGAGAGTGTACTTCCAGTTTATCTAATCTGTTGTGCCTTTACGTGTTTTATATGATGTGATGGGGAAACAAAGCTTCCTGAAGCATTGAGGCTTGACAGCCAAATGGTTTACTATTTTTCAAAAACTGAATCTATGGCAGTATTTAGGATGCCTAAAATGGAAGCTTGTACTATATTAAATAAAACAAATTATTTGAGCAACAGTGCAGAAAGTCTGGTTTCACAAAGAAATCTAAATAATGTGCCTTCAACAGGATTCAACTTCATACCCTCACATCCCTGAATTTATAAATAGTTTCCTACTCTACCTTCTTAACTACTGGTCAGATGAAACTTCTTGTACAAAATCCTAATGATATTTGTAAGTACGGTGTCCAGTAGAGGTCGATGTTTGAAAGCAGCTTGGAATCAAAGAAAGCACCGGGACCACATCAAAATCAGTGGGAATCTCGCATTTTGTGACACACGGCTTGAAAAAGCATGTGATCAAACCAAGATTTGGACGTCATTGATGACGTACTTCTGATAAAGTGATACACGGATTGGCACACTGCTTCAAAGTTAGCTGCTAAGCGATTTTGACGCATGCAACATCACTACTTTATTCAACACGGTGTACACTAGTGGCACCTGCTGGTCAAAATAATTTAGAGCAGTCAAATTATTATAGATGACGTCCCACACATCGTAGCACATGTACGGCGTAGCCTTTTTGTCTTCTAGAAAAGCCAAAACCAAACTGATCAGGTAGTTCTTCAAAGAAACAAAGCTTCGGACATCATTGATCACGTGCTTCTGATAAAGGGATACAGTCATCGACACACTGCTTTGAAGTATACTGCTTAGCGATTTTGACGCATGCCTTTGGAGCTCTGGTATCTTTTGTCTCGTGAAAGACTCACATATGGCCTTTGAGAACTGTCAGCGGTTCTCAATTCTCTCCTCAGCGACCCACAGCTGTTCCAGAGCTAGCACACCTGATTCAACTTGTCAATGAACATAATAATAACACCTATGGAATTTTATCGATATAATATGGCTAACCAGAATATATTCTTTCAAAAGGATCTACAAAGAACATTTGAGAAAGGAGATTGAGAAAGGGTATTTACAGAACCATTCCCCATAAAGGTTCTATAAATAACCATAAAAAGAAAGGACAGAGAATATGTGTGTGAGAGGAGATGTGTCTGTAAGAATGCTGGTTTGTTACTAATGAAGTGTGTGTGTGTGTATGCATGTGCGTGTGCGTGTGTGATGATACATACAAAAAAATTAATGGTTATATATAGTGCTAAATAAGGGTTATTTGGCTTTGTACCATAGCGGAACAATTTTTTTGTGCCATATAGAACCTTTTTTTAATGTTTTTTACAGGTTCTTTATGAGTATAGTTCTTTATAGAACCATACAAAAAAGGTTATATATAGCACCAAAAAGGGATCCGCTATGGTTACAACCCAAAGAACCCTTACACACATGTCCTCTTACACACATCCTCTCTGTCTCTCTCACATAAACACACAGTAAGTTATGACAAATCTTCTCTACCTTATGCACACACATCGTCTGTAACACTATCCCCTGCCAGCTCTCTCTGGATGGCCGGCTCAGATCAACAAAGAGGCGAGACACAAAGAGCTTCTCAACTCACAGTAAAGCTGAGTGATGGGGAGTAGAGGAGAGATCAATACCAGGGAGGGTTAGAGGGAGGGGGATCAACAGAGCTGTGGATGGATGGGATGGAGCCGCGCCCAGCAGCACTTAATACACACATCTGTAACTCCTCTGGATAAAGGAAGGCATGGGAAGCCCTGTGTTATCAGTCTATAGGCTCTGGGTATGATAGTGTAGATAGATACTATCGTCTGTGTGAGGGTATATGGGGGTGCGTGTAGGGACAGCCTCATGTAATATTCAGCAGGACGAGGGCCTCAGTTGCAGCGGTTGGAATAGAGGTGTCTGCCCTCATCACCCAGGGTGCCTGCCGGGGAAAGACTACTGCCACAACCACTTTAGTTTACACACTATACACTCCTCTCCTAGCTCCTCTCCTCTTTCTTCTATTCCTTTGTCTAATGTCCTACCTTCCCCTTTCTGTCCTTCTCTTTCCTTCTTGTCCTGCCACTACCCCCCACCCCCCCCGCCCTTCTTCTCTTCTCTCGTCTCCCTCAAATCTTTCACTTGATCCTGCGAGAAATGACAATGTTGCAGTCTGCTGCTATTCTTCTACACATCAAAGCACTCTGATTGAACCTGGCTGAACTGCAACACTACCTAGCCATTACTATCAGAACCTATTATTTACCTTTGCATCATCTTCCTCAGAGGTTCAGTTTGGAGGGAAAGAGGAAGTTACTCAGTCTCAACACTCCCCCTACTGATGAGGAGTGGAAGGACAGAATAAAACAGTTAAATTGAAGTCGACAAAGTCAGGTGAATAGTGTCAAGTAGTTCATGTTTCCCCCGCACCGGTCACAGAGCTGAACCTTGCAGTGTGTACATGTGTGTGTGCGTGTGCGTGTGTGTGTGTGTGCACCCGCCGCAGCGTCAAACATCTGGGTGTCTTTTGAAGTACCCAGGTGTGTGTCGAATAACAGCTGCACTCCTTCCCTCTCTCATTCCCTCCTCTTCTCCACGATGGTGGGAAGATGGAGGGAGATGACAAGCAAAAATTCCCCTGTGCTCTGCACCATGTTTTTCATTTTTTCCACATTACGTTTTTTCCCTCTTATGTGATTTCATTATTCTTCATCACACCATACACACACGCGCACGTACACGTACACACACACACACGTCTTATGAAGGCAGGAGGTGAAGAGCAGATGGGCTAACTCAGTGGGTAGATAAAATGCTAACTTTCCTCCCAACCAGGTCTCCACACTAAACAAAGGGTCACGTCTTCAGACACAATCAATGGGATGAGAGGAGAAGTGTGTCTGGTTATGCGTGTGTGTCTGTGTGTGTGTGTGTTTGCATACCTACATGTGTATGTGCGTGCGTGTGTAGGCACATACTGTCTGTGTACCTGTGCTTGTAAACACTCATTTGTGTGTTTTCATGTGAGTTCTGTCATGCAAACTGCCCTGTCAAAGTGATGGCGCTGTACAGGATGGCTGCTGTTTTGCAAGCTCCGACCCAACTTTGCTATTTTGTGATTATTTTGTTGATTATTTTTACTTTATTTTCACGAAATGTATCTGCTTTTATTTCTTACAACTGACAAAAAAGTTTGCAGTTACTTACCTCAATTCCGACTTCAACTTCAACTCATCTGCCCTGGGCTCGTTCTGTAATTCCGACCCAATTTTTGGGCTTCCCAAGACGAACGCTGGCATTACAGAAACAAGAGAGGGGGGATCCTAGCGGGATCAAGGCGAAGGGAAAACTGTCCAGCTCTTCCCTCCATTCTACTGGCCCTCCAGTCACTTGATCATAAGATGGGTGAACTCTGATCGCGGAGTTGCTACCAACGGGACTCTTAAAACTGCAATATCCTCTGCTTTTCTGAATCATGGCTCAGACAAGATACCCCCCATTGCTATCCAACTCGATGGATTCTTCATTCACCATGTGGACAGCACAGTTAAGTCAGGAAAATACAGAGGGGGAGGGATTTGCTTCTTCTCCAACTGGTGTGCTGATCTCGAGCGCGGTGGAAGTGTTCACCCATTGCTCACCCATCTTGGAATACCTGATGGTCAAATGCCGACCCTTCTACCTCCCCAAGGAGTTTTCAGCTGTTAAATCAAATCAAATCAAATTTTATTTGTCACATACACATGGTTAGCAGATGTTAATGCGAGTGTAGCGAAAATGCTTGTGCTTCTAGTTCCGACAATGCAGTAATAACCAACGAGTAATCTAACCTAACAATTCCACAACTACTACCTTATACACAAGTGTAAAGGGATAAAGAATATGTACATAAAGATATATGAATGAGTGATGGTACAGAACGGCATAGGCAAGATGCAGTAGATGGTATAGTGTACAGTCTATACATATGAGATGAGTAATGTAGGGTATGTAAACATAAAGTGGCATAGTTTAAAGTGGCTAGTGATACATGTATTACATAAAGATGGCAAGATGCAGTAGATGATATAGAGTACAGTATATACATATACATATGAGATGAGTAATGTAGGGTATGTAAACATTATATTAAGTGGCATTGTTTAAAGTGGCTAGTGATACATTTTTACATAATTTCCATCAATTCCCATTATTAAAGTGGCTGGAGTTGAGTCAGTATGTTGGCAGCGGCCACTAAATGTTAGTGGTGGCTGTTTAACAGTCTGATGGCCTTGAGATAGAAGCTGTTTTTCATTCTCTCGGTCCCTGCTTTGATGCACCTGTACTGTCATGTTAACGTGACTGTTGTATACATACCACCACAGGACAAGAAAAATAACAAGCTGGCACTTAACAAACTGTACGAGGCTATAAACAAGTAGGAATTATTACTTACATTCGGAGGCTGCTTTTCTGGTTGCCGGCGATTTTAATTCTGTGCCATTAAGATACGTGATGCCCAACTTCCATCAACACGTCTCCTTCACCACCAGGGGCAATGAAGTCTGAGACCACTGTTATTCTACCCACAAGCAAGCATACAAGCTCAAACAGGAAGTTGTTGTGACTTTAAAAAGTCACCAGAGTCAGAGATTCTACTTTGCTTGCTCTGATTGGAATATGTTTAGTGACTGCGCCGATGTCATCGACGAGCTAATCACCACTGTCACATAATTGCAAAAGGGTTTTATAATGATCAATTAGCCTTTTAAAATTATAAACTTGGATTAGCTAACACAACTTTCCATTGAAACACAGGAGTGATGGTTGCTGATAATGGACCTCTGTATGCCTATGTAAATATTCCATTAAAAATCAGCTGTTTTCCAGCAACAATAGTCATTTACAACATTAGCAATGTCTACACTGTATTTTTGATCAATTTTATGTTATTTTAATGGACAAAAAATGTGCTTTTCTTTCGAAAACAAGGACATTTCTAAGTGACCCCAGACTTTTGAATTGTAGTGTATTTCTATGTCTGTAACTCCTGTATCCCGGCACATTGTGAATATGGTATTGGAACCCTGTACACTGAGTGTACAAAACATTAGTAACACCTTCCTGATATTGAGTTGCACCACATTTTGCCCTCAGAACAGCCTCAATTTGTCTGGGCATATCAACAGGTTCTCTGACACTCAGCTGTCCAGTCCATTTCATCAGGAAGAGATGGAAAAAAACATGTCTTCAGGTGGAATTTGGATATAATTGTCTGGAAACCTGACTCTTGCCATTATTTTGTGATTACAGGACAATGTGGTTCTTGTCTTCCTTCTCATAAGATCTGTTGCTGAGATATGTTTACCAATGGGCATATGCACTACATCTTTGTAGTCCACAAGGTGTCAAAAGCATTCCACAGGGATGCTGGCCCATGTTGACCCCAATGCTTCCTACACCTTGTAGTCCACAAGGTGTCAAAAGCGTTCCACAGGGATGCTGGCCCATGTTGACTCCAATGCTTCCCACAGTTGTGTCAAGTTGGCTGGATGTCCTTTGGGTGGTGGACCATTCTTGATACACATGGTAAACTGTTAAGCGTGAAAACCCAGGCAGCGGTGCAGTTCTTGACACACTCAAACCGGTGTGCCTGACACCTACTACCATACCCCATTAAAAGGCACGTACATCTTTTGTCTTGCCCATTCACCTTCTGAATGGCACACATACACAATACATGTCTCAATTGTCTCAAGGCTTAAAAATCTTTTAACCTGTCTCCTCCCCTTCCTCTACACTGATTGAAGTGGATTTAACAAGTGACATCAATAAGGGATCATAGCTTCCACCTAGATTCACCTGGTCAGTCTATGTCAAAATCCTAATGTTTTGCACGCTCAATGTACACTTACTTTCTCGTGTTCTTCTCATTTCTTATTTTTATTTATAATGTGTTTTTTGTTCTACCTTATGTTATTTTTAGTATTACATTATTACGTTATTGATTACTGCATTGTTGGGTTTAGAGCTTGAATGAAAGGCCTTTCACTGTACTTGTGCACGTGACATTAAAACTTGAACATAAATGTGTTTGCATCTGCATACAACACATGTGTGTATGTGCCTGGGAGAGGGAAAGGGAAACACAACATATGTCCCTCTAGCGTCCAGCGGGGAATAGTAATGTCCTTTTTTCCCTCTATCCTCTCTCTATGCAGAACGATGCAACAAGCTCAGTACAGCCATCCTCTAATTTGCCAATCAACGGCGGCATAATTACGCTCTAAGATCTGCTCCGCTGGGCAAAATGGCTTCTGTCTTCTGCTCGAGTGGCGCAAATAAAACCATGAAGTGAGGAGGCGAGCTAACAAATAAAAGCCTTTCTTGATGAATCAGGGACGCCTCAGTTGCCTGGTTTTGGTAATGAAAGAGGAGATTAATGACAATGTGGAAACGCTTGTGTCCCTTGTCAAGGCTTATCACTAATAGGGGGATATAGGAGATACACTACTGGTCAAATGTTTTCGAAATCCTACTCATTCAAGGGTTTTTCTTTATTTTTACTATTTTCTACATTGTCGAATTTTAAAAAACAAATATGGAATCATGTATTAACCAACAAAGTGTTAAACAAATCAATCAATATTTGAGGTTCTTCAAAGTAGCCACCCTTTGCCTTGATGACAGCTTTGCACACTCTTGGCATTGTCTCAACCAGCTTCATGAGGTAGTCACCTGGAATGCATTTCAATTAACAGGTGTGCCTTGTTAAAAGTTCATTTGTGGAATTTCTTTCCTCCTTAAAGAGTTTGAGCCAATCAGTTGTGTTGTGAGAAGGTAGGGGTGGTATACAGAAGATAGCCCTATTTGGTAAAAGACCAAGTCCATATTATGGCGAGAACAGCTCAAATAAGCAAAGAGAAATGACAGTCCATCATTACTTTAAGACATGAAGGTCAGTCAATGCGGAAAATGTCAAGAACATTGAACGTTTCTTCAAGTGCAGTCGCAAAAACCATCAAGCGCTATGATGAAACTGGCTCTTATGAGGACCGCCACAGGAATGGAAGACCTAGAGTTACCTCTGCTGCAGAGGATAAGTTCATTAGAGTTACCAGCCTCAGAAATTGCAGGCCAAATAAATGCTTCAGAGTTCAAGTAACAGACACATCTCAACATCAACTGTTCAGAGGAGACTGTCTGAATCAGTCCTTCATGGTCGAATTGCTGCAAAAAAAACACTACTAAAGGACAACAATAATAAGAAGAGACTTGCTTGGGCCAAGAAACACGAGCAATGGACATTAGACCGGTGGAAATTTGTCCTTTGGTCTGGAGTCCAAATTGAAGATTTTTGGTTGCTACATTTTTTTATTCAAATATCAATGAATGGCTACTACTTTATTATTTTAATAAAGACATAAAACATAATAAAATCAAGTAAGAACAAATGTGTTGGATTGACATTTAACTATTAATTAATCATAACTTGCTAAAATTCTACTTTAGATTGCAGAACACAAATAAATTAAGTTTTATTTACTCAACAACCTTATATTTGCTAACATTACGAAAAACATTAAGTGATAAAGACATTTTATGGACATCTGAGTTCGTTACACTTATATGATTTTAGTTCTGCTGACTGTTGGAGTTGGGCTGGGCAATATATCTTTTTGCCCGATATTCCAAATGCCTGTATCACAGAATCAAGTTTATTTATTTTTTCATTCTTATGGGCATTTATGTCCGCTTGTTCTCATGTTGTCTTTTTGGTTCTTGTCTCGTTCACTCCTTCTGGGTGTGCACCTACCATTTACACCAGAGATCTGTATATGATGACGAGGTGCTCATGTCTCCGCCCTAACAATGGGAGTCATTGTAATAGAGGAGAAGTTATCCTCATACCCTGTTTATGTTTCAACTCCTCACATTTCAAGCAGAGCAGACACTACTAAAATGAATGTACCAATAAACATTACTTCTGGAAAATTAATGCTCAGTTTGTCGCGCGTCGCTAGCAACATTTTAGTCAAGTAAATATTGTTATACTAGCTGTTTGGTCTGTGTTTTATAAATGTGCAATAAGCATAAAACAATTGCATAAGGAATTGGCAACTCGTTCTCATTCCGAGAAATAAGGTAGGCCACTTGATTTCAACATCTGAACAAAGTGGACAGGCTAGCATGCTGTTTTAAACAGTTGGAGACGGACAGAAGGGTGTGTTCATAACAATTCAACTGTTTTGTCATGTTAGCTGAGTTCAGAGCTTGTAACCTAGATCCAAGTTGGCTGAACTTGAAATATAAATATTAGCTGGCAACTCACAAGCACGTGGGCTTGTGCTTGAGAGGTTGTTTATGAGACCGGTGTTCATTTTCTATAATGTCTGCTACATTATTAGTGAATGTGCGTTATGCATGGTTCTGGTTAAATTTGTAACAAAAAGGCAATTTTTTATAAACAGACCTGAAAGCCAGAGCAGTGATTATTGCAAAAAAAGCAGGTGCAACTATTTTGATGAAATCATGTAATTATTAGTGGGTCTTATGGTTGTGGAAGGAATATATTCAGTCGAGGTATAATTACACACGCTCTGAATTCATTATATTATTGCCGACTGTTTTAAATGCAGTGGATTTGACCTTTAATTGTACAACAAAGCTTATTTAGAGAAAACATAATCAAAATGTAGATACATATCGTGAATCGCACAGAAGTTAGAAAAAAATCAAGAGATGAGTTTTAGGCCATATCGCCCAGCCCTACGTTGGAGATGTTTGAGTAGCCATTACTCAAAATCTTTAATGAGTTGGGCAGTTATGTTTACTGACTATGTGTACTGACTATCAGAGCTGCTCAACCTTCTTTTGTACCAAGGTCCATCTCCTCTTCCTACTCCTTTCTCTTCTCTATTTTCTCCCTTTTGTACCTTCTTTTGTAACTTTCATTTTAACTTCAGTCTGACAGTCCTTTCGTTCTCTTTCTTTTCCTTCTCTTTCTGTTTACTGCTGTGGCCCTGATGTTCACATAACCGTATGACGGCTGTAGGAAGGATAGGGAGGCCCTTGAAACTCACTTTTTCATAAAAGTAACTCCTGGCTACAGTGATTATGTATGCACTCAGACACTCTCAGTGAACCGGCTGAAGGCAAGTCTGGCCGTGTGGACAGGGGGCAGAGAGGGCAAGGAGAGAGAGAGCAGGGAGAGCGCAGAGAGAGAGAGAGAACCGTGCCTAGATCTCTGATACTTTGCCTCCCTGCTCTCACAGACACACACACACACACACACACACACACACACACACACACACACACACACACACACACACACACACACACGACTCTGCACTGTATCTTGCAACATTGTCCTCTCCGTCAGTGTCTACTCCTTCTTGACACCATCCTTGCCCTGCCACTCTCCTCTGTATACAGAGCGAGGAGGATGACAGAGCCAGGGCGATGTCAGTCAGGTGTAGACACGGGTAAATGTCGGGAACAGACAGACAGACAAACAGACAGTGTTGCTATACTGTAGCTGCTGTAGAGAAGAGTGACACAGCACAGCTCATGTGCCGGTGTCTCATCCCTCTTTAGATAATCTTTTCTCTGGCATCTCTGTGACTGGGCAGATGTCTCATCCTGTCTGCGCCAGCTGTCCTCTCCTCCTCCTCCTCTCATCCCCTTATCTCTCTAGTACTCACAGGGGCCTGGCTGGTTGACTGATGTTGCTGGCTGACATGCTGATGTTGCTGGCTGGCTGGCTGACTGATGTTGCTGGATAATGTTGCTGGTTGGCTGAATGATGTTGCTGGACGACTGATGTTGCTGGCATGTCTTTATGCTCTGAAGAAGATCAGCTTGTACTCATCATGACTGGTTGAGTATGACAAAGCTGCAACACCCATACTGGGGTTGCTGGGTTGTATTTTGGTGCTTTGCTCGATTCATGGGAGCCATCAGCACTGAGGTTGCAGTGCTGCTCATCATTTTCTTGATCTTTGTCTAATTTGAATCATATGTTTAACGCAAAAGAAAATGGGTTGGTTAACCCAACTGCTGGGTTGCAGGCATTGATTCACTTTGTTGGGTTTATTTCTTTAAAAACTGCTGGGTTATTGGTGCTGGGTTATTGACCCAGTGGTAGTGATGAGGAAACAAAGCTCCCTGAAGCATTGAGCATTTCCAGCCAATTGTGTCGAAAATAGGTTCATTACTCGGACTTTGAGCAATACAGTGTGCACTAGTGGCACCTGCTGGTCAAAAGCATTTAGTACAGCCAAATTATTATAGATGACGTTGCATGCGCTATAGGTGGTTCGTCGACAAAACGAAGCTTCGGACGTCATTGATCACGTGCTTCTGATAAAGTGATACAAGCATCGGCACACTGCTTTGAATTAAACTGCTTATTGATTTTGACGCATGCCTCGGAGCTCCGGTATCAAACGTAACATCACTACCCGAGTCAGCTCAGAAGACTAGAGGCGTGGATTTGTAGGGGCGTGGCTTTCAGATTTTTTACATTTTTGGCCACCCATGAAAATAAATGTCAATCAATCTGAAGCATTGTTATCCCATGTTGAGGTTGAAAATGACACTTTTGAAGCTTTAATGAGCCCATGCATATCTGAATGTTGGAATATGAAAATAATTATCTTATGAATTATTATATTAGAATGTAATGTGCAAATATATATTTAAGGAAAACTACAATTTTGATTGTACAAACTTAACATGATGAACAGAAATGACATGTACTCTCATGGGTGGTCAAAAATAATTATCTGAAAGCCACTTCCCTAATAGGCCACACCTCCTGAAAATAACTATGGATTACATTAAGTCCAAAATGTAACTTGGCCACTCTGGAACATTCACTGTCTTCTTGGTAAGCAACTTCAGTGTAGATTTGGCCTTGTGTAGGTTATTTTTGATTAACTAGGCAAGTCAGTTAAGGGAAGGTTATCTGGGGAGATTATCGTCCTGCTGAAAGTTGAATTCCTCTCCCAGTGTCTGGTGTAAAGCAGAATTTAGCAGGTTTTCCTATATGATTTTGCCTGTGCTTCCTCCAGTTTCTTTTCATCCTATAAAACTCCCCAGTATTTGCCGATGTCAAGCATACCCATACCATGATGCAGCCACCACCATGCTTGAAAATAAGGAGGCAGTTACTCAGTGATGTGTTGTGCTGAATTTGCCCCAAAAATGAAGGCTTTGCATTTAGGCCAAAAAGTGTATTTCTTTGCTGTGTTTTTTTTGCAGTATTACTTTAGTGCATTGTTGCATACATATGCATGTTTTGGAATATTTTTATTCTGCATATTTGTATTCTTCTTTTCACTCGGGCATTTAGGTCGTTATTGGGGACGTGCTACAATGTTGTTGATCTATCCTCAGTGTTCTTCCATCATAGCCATTGTAGCCTCATGGTGACATCGCTAAACATGTTTCTTCCTGTCCTGCAGCTCAGTTCAGAAGGACGATCAATGTAGCTCAATTACAAAATATTACAGTTCATTCTGTTTCAATCCCACTTTTTAATGCAACAAGGGTGTGTAGACTTTCTATAGGCACTGTACATGATTCCTAGACTTTTCTATTCGGATGACAAAATGACATAATACATTGAGTCTGCGAGACGGATCCATGTTATAGTTTTACATTCCATTCCCATTTTCCCTAATCTCAGCGTGGGAATATACTTGATGTGAGTATCACTAGCTTCCCCACGTAAAGCTTACTCAAACATGTCCACATACACATGCCAGACCAGGGGCAGATTTTGAAGATAGTGTGTCTGTCTATATGTCTGTCAGTTTACTAGCTAAATGACCGACTGAGTTATTCATGATGTGTCGGCCACACAGTAGGGGACGAGACGGCGAAACAAGGCAAGGCAACAAAATCAATCTACAAACATTATCCTCCTCTTCATGTTCTTGCTGATATTATGACAGTTACTGAGTGTCATCAGAGAAAGAGCTCTCTCTCTCCTTATGAATAGGTGGCATGTTTGGCAGGCAGATAGATGGATGCAGGGCTGAAATGGATAGGTGAATGTAACAGCAGCCGCCATGCAGAGAAAGCTAATCTGGTTGTGAGGCATTTGGGATCTTGTAATGCCCTTGAAATGATCAGATTAACACTGGTGCCTGGGGAGGTTTTCAGAAACGTGACAACAGACCAGAAACAAAACAAAAGCTATCCCTGTCATCACAATGGCATGCCTCTATGTGGGTTTATCTGAGGCTACAGTACAATGGAGATATTGGTAGTGGATTGGATGACTTACCCCCATATAAAACTATGTAAAGTACACTGAAACCTAGTGAGAAGCTGTAAATGCAGTGTTGTTATCATTGTAAAGTAAGATATGTTCAAGAGAGAATTCCAGATGCAATTGTTGTAACTCCCTGTATCTCTATCTATTCCTACCTCTCTCTCCTTCCCCCTTCTCTCTCTCTTTCTCTCCCTCCATCTGTCTGGAAGGGTCCTTAAGAGATTTAAAAAGCAGAAACGTCAGAAGGAGAGATTGTCCTCCAAATCCCTCATAATACTCCAGGCTCTTTCTTTAACTTTAATTATTTATCTGAAACAGGATCCACAAAATAGTTAAGTTCAGCATCGCAAACACTTCAGAACAGCTCTGCTGTAAAACCCCTTCACGCGGTCATTCACCTGGCTGATGGGCTCCTAGGTGTTGTCATCGATTTGTTTTGTAGCTCTCGTGAATGCCAAGTTAGTCCCGATACCATAGCTTTTAGGAATGTGACAAATAAAACATATATATATTTATGTAAACTATAAGCAAAAGTCATAGAATACACAATACAGCTGCGCTGCTGCCAGCAATGAGTCTCACGGTGTGTCCCTTTCAGATGGTTTAGCATTGCGCCTGTAATAATAATAATAATAATAGATTTAACTTTTCATTACATGTACTACCATTACTGTACCTCAGTTCCACCTTCCAAAGTTTGCATTTCCTTCTCATTTAACTTATCAAAGTATTGCCGTTGTGGTGGAGAGTCGACCGCAAAGAAATTGATTCCTCGACTCCTTGCACGTCGACTCCCGGCATCGACTCCCATTTCTGAGTGTCAAGATCCGATTCCGCCAAGAATCGACTCCTAAGATTCAATATTTTTGGAACAGAGAAGACTGATTACTTTCCGTACACCCGAGAACACAAACACTTGCATCTTTCATAGCAAGCTAGCAAGGGAGGAACACAGTATAGAAAGTCCGTCAGCTAGGCAGACCATCAGAACCGTGCACTAGGCCTATCTATCAGCTTGCAATGTCTCGCAAGTAAAGTAAAGCCTATCATCAATGAATAGGCTAGAATATTCTACGCGCAACAGACCGAAGACTTAACATACAGTTGTGGCCCAAAATAATGCACCATTTATTCCTGAAAACTATTGAAATTAAAAAATATTTTGGTATTACTTATGTATGTCTTCTGTGTGCAGTTGAACAAAACAAAAAATACAATATTATTGCCACCTTCTAGAAGTAGTTAGAAATAATGAGATTTCAAGCAGGTGATTCTCCTTTACTTTGGAATTGAACTCACCTGTGCTGCAATATAAAAATCACTAATTCAACCATTTTGAATAGAGAAAACGACTCATTCTCCTGTTTTGTGTCACTGTGTGTACCGCAATGAGCATGGAGAAAATAAAGAAAACCAGAGAATTATCTGAGGAGGTCAGACAGAAGACTGTAGCCAAGCGTTGACAATCTCAAGGTTACAAGTCCATCTCCAGAGACCTTGGTGTTCCTGTTTCCACCGTGCGTAATGTCAAGACGTTTAAGGCCCATGCCATGCCTGGACGTGGTCGCAAGAGAAAACGTTATGCAAGATTGCAGCAAAGGATTGTTTGAATGGTGGAGAAAGCACCTCGGTGAACTGCCACACAGATTCAAGCTGACCTTCAGACACAAGGTACGACAGTTTCAACCCGCACCATCCATCGCCAACTCAATGAAGGGGGTTATATGGTAGGACGCCTAAGAGGACCCCACTGCTGAAAGAAAGACATAAGAAAGCCTGACTGCATTTTGCCAAAACACACCTGAACATGCCAAAGTCCTTCTGGGAGAATGTCCTGTGGACAGATGAGACCAAATTAGAGCGTTTTGGTAAAGGACACCATCTCTATGTTTACAGAAAACAAAATGAAGCCTTCAAAGAAAATAACACCTTCTCTACAGTCAAATATGGAGGAGGTTTAGTGATGTTTTGGGGTTGCTTTGCTGCCTCTGGCACTGGGTGCCTTGGATGTCTGCATGGCATCATAAAATCAGGAGAATTTTGGAATGCAATGTCAGACCCAGTGTCAGAAAGCTGGGTCTCCTTTGAAGGTCATGGGTCTTGCAGCAGGACAATGACCCCAAATACACTTCAAAAAGCACGCACGAATGGTCCAAGACAAAACGCTGGACTGTTCTGAAGTGGCCAGCAATGAGCCCAGATCGAAATCCCATTGAAAACTTGTGGAGAGATCTGAAAACAGCAGTTGGGAGAAGGCACCCTTCAAATCTAGGAGAACTGGAGCCATTTGCACAAGAGGAGGGGGCCAAACTGCCATTACAGAAGTGCAGGAAGTTCATTGATGACTGTAGGAAGCGCTTGATTGCAGTTATTTTGACCCAAGGCTGTGCTACCAAATATTAGGTCGAGGGTGTCAATAATTTTGTCAATGCTATTTCTGTTTATTTTCTGATTTAAATGGATATATTAAGTTCTGAATATAAACAGTGAAATAAAGAATTGTAGAGACCAAATACGTTCGATTTCAACGTATTTTTCGGGAAAAAACAAAATGTTTTGCAACTAAAACAAAAGTTTCTATTGGAGAAATTCAGGTATGTCCCTCCCCTTTTCGTTCCGTTTGCTTCCATTTAAGAAATGTTTGCAACATAATCGGCATAATGAATATGCCCCAGGCGAGCTAACACGAGGGAGAGAGAGCAGGCAGGCAGGCAGAAAAAAATGTGGTGCGGATATGTCTTGGTAATTATTCTGTCTTGCATGCCTCGCAAATTCACCAAAGTACCCTAAAGTTCACGTCTTCCTCCTTGGTTGTATTTAAATTACACAACTTTCCCCAGGCCTTTATAGCCTATTGTCTAATTTTTTTAATCATAACTGCATTGCGATTTGTCATTTTGTGGAGGGATTTTTTTTTCTTCTTAACGTTAAGGATCCCATTTTCATTTAAATGTTTAAACCTTCACACCCATAGTAGCGTTCAATATTCAAGAATTGGATTCAGCTCCATCTCCAGTGTGAACTGTTTGAAACACTGTGCAATGATGTTGAACTCATCCCCTATGTGTAACAGTATTGCTTCTGTCCATCTCCTTGACCCAACCTGGGCTCGAACCAGGGACCCTTTGAACACATCGACAACTGCCTCCCACGAAGCGTCGTTACCTATCGCTCCACAAAAGCCGCAGCCCTTGCAGGACAAGGGAAACCACTACTTCAAGGTCTCCGAGTGAGTGGCGTCACCGATCGAAACGCTACTTGCGCACACCGCTAACTAGCTAACCATTTCACAACGGTTACATATGTTGGTGAAAAGCGGAGTTTTCTGGATGGATAATACCCTGTTAGAGTGGGGACATAGAACGGCAGCCAAACCTGTGATGTTGTAGAAGCCATATGGTCCCTTGTTTCTCTGCAGTACAGGCAGCTTTGGGACCGGCATTAGCACTGCAGTATCGCAGTATCGCAGAGATGAGTGTGTTTGTGTGCGCCTGTATGTGTGTGCGGTCATTACTGCAGTATACAGTATTTCACTCCTCTCCTTCAATCATCTTTGTCCACTGCTGCAAGGTCTCTAAATGTCATGAGCACTCACTGTGAAATTGCAATTAAGAATATAATAAATATGTGATAGAGCTATGCTCAGCCACCAATACCATAATGGCCAGAGGGGTTTGCATACAGACCGAGGGACGCGAAAGTAATTAAGATTTTATATCCAAATAGTGTCTGTTATGAGGGAGAAAAGGGAGAACAACAACTATAAACAGATAGTGAACAGGGAATATTGGTTTCTATACAGTACCTCCTACATAAATAAACATGCACATGTAGGAAAAGGTCAGAACTTGCATTCCCACTATGTTTATTTATGTTGTGTTTCAGCCCACATCTCCCACACTTTCCCAAGCCTCCACCTTTATTTCCTCTCCTTCCCTCCCACTCCATCCCCTCTTGCGCCAGCCTCCGGATCACGCTGTCTCCCTTCCTGTCTGAGTCTTTAGACTTGGTGTGGGAAAGGTCCAGGAAGTTCACCTGGCAGATTTGAAGTTGCTAAATTCTCTAACCCCCTCAACCCCTCGTGCTACTGAGATGTTAAACCAGCCGTGCCTGAGTGGAGGAGCAGAAGAGAGGAGATAAACGGTTTCCTGCAGGCAGATGAGAGGATGGGAGGATGAGTCTCTAACCACTCAACCAGAGCGAGAGAGAGCGAGTAAGAGAGAAAGATAGAGAGCGAGCGAAAGAGAGAGGAAAAGATGCACAGTGAGAGGCTGAGTGGAGAGAGAAATTGGAGAGAAAGACAGAGAGCGACGAATGGATGCTGTGTGAGAGAGCGAGTGAGAGAGAGAGACAGCGAGAGACAGCGAGATTGATGGAGACAGAGAGGCTCCGAGGGAGCCAAGTGTTCGCGCTGAGACCATGCAGGAGTGTAATGCATCTGGTCTTTGAAACAAGATCATAGATAATTACTGTGCAAATGGCTGACTGGGTAAACAGTGGTCCTCCATGGGCCCATCTCAAAATGGAGACTAATCTCACTCTCTGGGACGGTAGAGGAAATGTTGTCTTTCTGTTTCATTAGCGGCTGGAGTTAGTGTCCATTTGAATTTGTTTGAATTTGTCCCCCAATGTCTGAGTCAGAGAGTATATCCAAATGTATCTCTGTCTCTTTCTTTCTCTCGCTCACGTCTTTCTACCTCTATCTCTCGTTCAAATCAAATCAAATTGTATTTGTCACATGTGCCGAATACAACAGGGGTAGACCTTAACCAACAATGCAGTTTTAAGAAAAATACAAAAGAAATATAAGAAATAAAAGTAACAAATAATTAAAGAGAAAAATAACAATAGCAAGGCTATATACAGGGGGTACCGGTACAGAGTCAATATGCGGGGGCACCGGTTAGTCGAGGTAATTGAGGTAGTTTGTACATGTAGGTAGAGTTATTATAGTGACTATGCATAGATAATAAACAGAGCGTAGCAGAAGCGTAAAATAGGGTCTGGGGCAATGCAAATAGTCTGGATAGCCATTTGATTAGATGTTCAAGAGTCTTATGGCTTGGGGGTAGAAGCTGTTTAGAAGCCTCTTGGACCTAGACTTGGCGCTGCGGTGCCACTTGCCATGCGGTAGCAGAGAGAACAGCCTATGACTAGGGTGACTGGAGTCTTTGACAATTTTTAGGGCCTTCCTTTGACACCGCCTTGTATAGAGGTCCTGGATGGCAGGAAGCTTTGCCCCAGTGATGTACTGGGCAGTGATGCATCCCTTCATCCCTCTCACTCTCTTTCTGAACATATCGGAATGTCTCTTGCTGTTCTCTCTTTAAAACCTGGGGCTCTAGAATTAGACTAACAATGGCGTGGTGGTAGAAAAAGAGAGAGACAGACAAATAGAGAGTAAAGATAGAGATGAACAGAGGTAGCAACATAGCATGCAATATAATCACTGTGACTGGATGGGTTATAAGCAGCCTAATTATAATGAGGCCTATTCCTTTTTAAAAATAGATGAGGAGTAATGGAGCATGAAGAGAGAGGACAGTAGGAAGGGTAATGGTGTGTGATGGCAGGATGATGATGCTCCTGGAACACACAGGGACACGCTAACATCACAATGTATGCAGTGACTAAACAGGCACTCCACCACCTTTTCCTAATTGAATGAGTCCACCTTTTCCTAATTGAATGAGTCCTTGCCAAAGTTTTGACTGAGCACAAAAACGGATTTAGAATTAATATATACAGTTGAAGTTGGAAGTTTACATACACCTTAGCCAAATTTCTGACATTTAATCCTAGTAAAAATGCCCTGTCTTAGATCAGTTAGGATCACCACTTTATTTTAAGAATGTGAAATGTCAGAATAATAGTAGAGAGAATGATTTAATTCAGCTTTTATTTCTTTCATCACATTCCCAGTGGGTCAGAAGTTTACATACACTCAATTAGTACTTGGTTGCATTGTCTTTAAATTATTTAACTTGGGTCAAACGTTTCGGGTAGCCTTCCATAAGCTTCCCACAATAAGTTGGGTGAATTTTGGCCCATTCCTCCTGACAGAGCTGGTGTACCTGAGTCAGGTTTTAGGCCTCCTTGCTCTCACACGCTTTTTCAGTTCTGCCCACAAATTTTCTATAGGATTGAGGTCAGGGCTTTGTAATGGCCTTTCCATACCTTGACTTTGTTGTCCTTAAGCCATTTTGCCACGACTTTGGAAGTATGCTTGGGGTCATTGTCCATTTGGAAGACCCATTTGCAACCAAGCTTTAACTTCCTGACTGATGTCTTGAGATGTTGCTTCAATATATCCACATAATTGTCCTGCCTCGTGATGCTATCTATTTTGTGAAGTGCACCAGTCCCTCCTGCAGCAAAGCACCCCCACAACATGATACTGCCACCCCCGTGCTTCACGGTTGGGACGGTTGGGAAAAGTACGATATTTGTCCCCATGTGCAGTTGCAAACCGTAGTCTGTCTTTTTTATGGCGGTTTTGGAGCAGTGGCTTCTTCCTTGCTGAGCGGCCTTTCAGGTTATGTTGATATAGGACTTGTTTTACTGTGGATATAGATACTTTTGTACCTGTTTCCTCCAGCATCTTCACAAGGTCCTTTGCTGTTGTTCTGTGATTGATTTTCACTTTTCACATCAAAGTACGTTCATCTCTAGGAGACAGAACGTGTCTCCTTCCTGAGCGGTATGACGGCTGCATGGTCCCATGGTGTTTATACTTGTGTACTATTGTTTGTACAGATGAACGTGGTACCTTCAGGCGTTTGGAAATTGCTCCCAAGGATGAACCAGACTTGTGGAGGTCTACAATGTTTTTTCTGAGGTCTTGGCTGATTTCTTTTGACTTTCCCATGATGTCAAGCAAAGAGGCACTGAGTTTGAAGGTAGGCCTTGAAATACATCCACAGGTACACCTCCAATTGACTCAAATAATGTCAGTTAGCCTATCAGAAGCTTCTAATGCCATGACATAATTTTCTGGAATTTTCCAAGCTGTTTTAAGGCACAGTCAACTTAGTGTATGTAGTCTTCTGACCCACTGGAATTGTGATTCAATGAATTATTAGTGAAATAATCTGTCTGTAAACAATTGTTGGGAAAATTACTTGTGTCATGCGCAAAGCAGATGTCCTAACCGACTTGCCAAAACTATAGTTTGTTGACAAGAAATTTGTGGAGTGGTTGAAAAACGAGTTTTAATGACTCCAACCTAAGTGTATGTAAACTTCCGACTTCAACTGTACGTGCTATTGTTGATATCTTAAACAAGCCAAATATTTTTTTTTAAGCCTAAATGCTATTTTCTTGGTGCTCTGCTAATATTCAATAGAAACACTGTTGGGTTCTCTTCCATCATTATATACAATACCAGTCAAAAGTTTGGACACACCTACTTATTCAAGGGTTTTTCTTTATTTTACTATTTTCTACCTTGTAGAATAATAGTGAAGACATCAAACTTTGAAATAACACTTATGGAATCATGTAGTAACCAAAAAATAGTTAAACAAATCAAAATGTATTTTATATTCTTTAAATAAAGGTTGAATTTAAAAAATAAAATACACATTTTAACAGCCTGAAGGCCTTGAGATAGGAGCTGTCTCTCAGTCCCAGCTTTGATGCATCTGTACTGACCTTGCTTCTGGATGGTAGAGGGGTGAACAGGCCGTGGCTCGGGTGGTTGATGATCTTTTTGGCCTTCCTGTGACATCGGGTGCTGTAGGTGTCCTGGAGGGAAGGTAGTTTGCCCCTGGTGATGCGTTGTGCAGTGCCTTGCGGTTGTGGGTGGTGCAGTTGCCGTACCAGGCGGTGATGCAACCTGACAGGATGCTCTCAATTCTGCATCTGTAAAAGTTTGTGAGGGTTTTAGGTGACAAGCCACATTTCTTCGACCTCCTGAGGCCTTCACCACACTGTCTGTGTGGGTGGACCATTCAGTTTGTCCGTGATGTGTAACCCGAGGAACTTAAAACTTTCCACCTTGTCCAAGCAGTCTCCTCTGAACAGTTGATGTTGAGATGTGTCTTTTACTTGAACTTTTTTTTAACTTGAAGCAATTTCTGAGGCTGGTAACTCTAATGAACTTATCCTCTGCAGCAGAGGTAACTCTGGGTCTTCCTTTCCTGTGGCGGTCCTCATGAGAGACAGTTTCATCATAGCGTTTGAAGTGTTTTGCGACTGCACTTGAAGAAACTTTCAAAGTTCTTGACATTTTCCGTTTTTGACTGACATTCATGTCTTAAAATATTGATGGACTGTTGTTTCTCTTTGCTTATTTGAGCTGTTCTTTCCATAATATGGACTTGGTCTTTTACCAAATAGGGTATACCACCCCTACCTTCTCACAACACAACTGATTGGCTCACACGCATTAAGATGGAAAGAAATTCCACAAATGTACTTTTAACAAGGCACACCTGTTAATTGAAATGCATTCCAGGTGACTTCCTCATGAATCTGGTTGAGACAATGCCAAGAGTGTGCAAAGCTGTCATCAAGGGAAAGGGTGGCTACTTTGAAGAACCTCATATATAATATGTATTATATACTCATATATTTGGCTGGCAGAAATATATTTTGATTTGTGTAACACTTTTTTTGGTTAATACATGATTCCATATGTGTTATTTCATAGTTTCAATGTCTTCACTATTATTCTACAATGTAGAAAATAGTCAAAATCAAGATAAACCCTTGAATGAGTAGGTGTGTCAATACTTTTGACTGGTGCAGTATCATACTGCATGAACATGAATTGAATTATGCCCTCTATATAAGAATATAATCTATGTGTGAAGAATATAGGCTTAAAGATGATCTCTTTGGGTGCAGTGCGTGTGCCATTGTGTGTATGTCACCTACCGAGATAATTCCCTTCTCTCTATGTAGTTTTTTTTTATTCCTAAGGAAAGGATTTATTTGGCATCCACAAACACACATTGGTATATATTACTAGGGCTTGGAGCACCTTTAGGAGCTGCCATTGCCCTCCAAACACACACACATACACACACACACACACACACACACACACACACACACACACACACACACACACACACACACACACACACACACACACACACACACACTATCCTGTTAATAACCCCCTTTGATCAGAAGAGGAACTGACATTGGTGACAAATTGTGACCATTTCATTATCACCAGGTGACTGATGAACTATTAGAAACCAATGGTCCCCTCCCTCCTTCTGTTCTGTTCAGCACCAGCAGATTAAACAATGTCTCCACTGAACTCACAATTAATCCATTTGTACAAACTGGTTGAAACTGGTGGCGCTGCCAGGGCAAATTACCCCCACTACATCTAACTGTCTGATGAGCTCAATTAACTGAGTCAGCGAATTATGAAATCAATTAGTTGATTGGGCAGAGGTTGAGAATGTTAACAATTTTGTTTTATTTTTAAAGAGAGAGGTGAAAGAGGAAGAGGGAGATGTTCGAAAAAGGGGGAACGAGAAAGACAGGGGCCTCCCGAGACGTGCAGTGGTCTAAGGCACTAGCTGTGCCACTAGAGATCCTGGTTCGAGTCCAGGCTCTGTCTCGGCCGGCCGCGACAAAAAGACCCATGGGGCGGTGCACAATTGGCCCAGCGTTGTCCGGGTTAGGGAGGGTTTGGCTGGCAGGAATGTCCACCTGTGGTGGGCCAGGTGTACAATGTTTCCTCTGACACATTGGTGTGGCTGGCTTCCGGGTTAAGCGTGCATTGTGTCAAGAAGCAGTGCGACTTGGTTGGGTCGTGTTTCGGAGGACGCATGACTGTAACTTCCAATTGGATACCATGAAAGTGGGGAGAAAAAGGGGTAATAAAAATACAGAAAAGGAGAAATTGTAAGACGGTAATTATTCACACCAGAGCAACAACCTCTCCCTCAACGCCAGCAATACCAAGGAGCTGATTGTGGACTACAGGAAACGGGGGGGAGGGGGTGAGCATGCCCCCATCAACGGGGCGGCAGTGGAGCAGGTAGACAGCTTCCAGTTCCTCGGTTTCCCAATCACTAAAGACTTAAAATGGTCCATCCACACACGCACAGCTGTGAAGAAGGTGCGACAGTGCCTCTTCCCCCTCAGGAGGTTGAACATGTTGGGCATGGGCCCTCAAATCCTCAAAAGGTTCTACAGCTGTACCATTGAGAGCATATTGACAGGCTGCATCACTGTTTGGTATGGAAATAGCACCGACCTCGATTGCATGGCGCTACAGAGGGTCGAGCTCCCTGCCATCCAAGACCTCTAATCAGGCGGTGTGAAAAGAAGGCCCTGAAAATCGTCAAAGACTCCAACCACCCAAGCCATAGACTATTTTCTCTGCTGACGCACGGCAAGAGGTACCTGTGCATAAAGTCTGACACCAACAGGCTCTTGAGTAGCTTCTATCCTCAAGCAATACGACTGATAAATAGCTAACAAAATACTAACACAGACTATCTGAGTTAACCTTGTGTCTTTATTGAACTTTTATTTCAATCTTTGCACTGTCTTTGCACTGTATGCACACTCACAGGGCCCTACACACTCACACACACACACACGCTGTCACTCAAACACAAACACTCACTCCATCATTTGTTCACTCACATATAATATACAGATACATTTTATACTGACTCTACAAACTCGCAACACCACTGCTGCTGCTACTCTGTTAATCTTATATCTTGCAGCCTAGTCCCCTTACCACTATACATATCGACCTCCATCACTCCAGTATCCTTGCACATGTAAATCTGTTATTGGAACTGACTTTTTCAATATTCCTGTATATAGTATGCCTACTTACACAATAAAGTAAGTAAGTATGTCATATTTCCTATTTTTATTTTATGTGGGTTTTTTCTAGGACTACATTGATATTGATTATTGCATTGTTGGGTTTTGCATTTGCAAGAAAGGCATTTCACTATATTTGTACATGTGACATTAAAACTTGACCTTGAACATACACACACCTCTAATTGGAAGTAAGGAGTGAGAGAGGGGAGAGACATGACAGGAAAGGGAAAGATAGAGGGAGAAAGAGAGAGATGGCATTGAGTCCCATTGATTGTCACCGAAAGAATGAGACATTGAAATAAGACCATTTCACAATGAATGAATCTCCCCTCAGTGAGAGTCTGAAGAGCAAGGTCACTAACAACCCCAGCATGTACGCTGAAATAAAACAAAGGAAAGATATAGAGAAAAACACCTTTGTTATTCATAATCATTCATTACAGTGAAATATTTATCAGAAGCCAGTGGTCTCTTCTTGTCATGCCAACGGGGGCGGGGAGTGCTACATGACAGTTCTCAGTTCTTGTCCAGGTTTAATATCTGATTATTATTCTGTCCATTATTAATACCATGACAGACTGCTTTTGTCCTTGTATCAATCTTTGGGTTTGTTTTGTTCATCTGAGTTGGAGCGGAATTAAATATGGGAGGAGAGAGAGACAGCGAGGGAGGGGGAGAGAGCGAGGGAGGGAAAGAGCGATGGTGAGAGGGAGAGGTGGAACAGAGGCTGGAAATCACCAGATAGCTAATTAGCAAAAATAGCCTGGAGCAAAAATGGTGAGGGAGGGGGAAATAGATAGATCTTCACGCCAAACTGACTATCTCCAGTGTGCCCACAATGAACTGAGAGTTCAGAGATGGCAGCCATCTTATACAGGGGAATCCCTGGACATTAATATTGAAATACTGCAGCTCCCTGCCCTGTCATACGCACGCATGCACACACGCACACGCACACACACACACTAACACACACACACACACACACACACACACACACACACACACACACACACACACACACACACACACACACACACACACACACACAGACACAGACACACACACACTATCTACACATCCAACTCCCACCAGTCATCAACGTCAGTCTCAGTCTCTCTCACATTGAAGACTAGGGTGTGAGCAGAAATCAGATTGACTCTGAGCAAACTGAATCAATCAGACATGAGTCATGGCCTAAGCCTTTTAACACTAACACAGTCTAAAAGAGTCTAACACATTCTAGAACCGTCTAGCACAGTCAAGAGTCAGTTATGACTGGGGTATATTAGACAAGGTCACAAAAAATTCTGGAGTCATATTTCACAAATCCTAACTTATGTTGACAGTAGCTGATCACATTTACATTTACATTTAAGTCATTTAGCAGACGCTCTTATCCAGAGCGACTTACAAGTTGGTGCATTCACCTTATGATATCCAGTGGAACAACCACTTTACAATAGTGCATCTAACTCTTTTAAGGGGGGGGGGGGGGGGGGTTAGAAGGATTACTTTATCCTATCCTAGGTATTCCTTAAAGAGGTGGTGTTTCAGGTGTTTCCGGAAGGTGGTGATTGACTCCGCTGACCTGGCGTCGTGGGGGAGTTTGTTCCACTATTGGGGTGCCAGAGCAGCGAACAGTTTTGACTGGGCTGAGCGGGAGCTGTACTTCCTCAGAGGTAGGGAGGCGAGCAGGCCAGAGGTGGATGAACGCAGTGCCCTTGTTTGGGTGTAGGGCCTGATCAGAGCCTGAAGGTACGGAGGTGCCGTTCCCCTCACAGCTCCGTAGGCAAGCACCATGGTCTTGTAGCGGATGCGAGCTTCAACTGGAAGCCAGTGGAGAGAGCGGAGGAGCGGGGTGACGTGAGAGAACTTGGGAAGGTTGAACACCAGACGGGCTGCGGCGTTCTGGATGAGTTGTAGGGGTTTAATGGCACAGGCAGGGAGCCCAGCCAACAGCGAGTTGCAGTAGTCCAGACGGGAGATGACAAGTGCCTGGATTAGGACCTGCGCCGCTTCCTGTGTGAGGCAGGGTCGTACTCTGCGAATGTTGTAGAGCATGAACCTACAGGAACGGGTCACCGCCTTGATGTTAGTTGAGAACGACAGCGTGTTGTCCAGGATCACGCCAAGGTTCTTAGCACTCTGGGAGGAGGACACAATGGAGTTGTCAACCGTGATGGCGAGATCATGGAACGGGCAGTCCTTCCCCGGGAGGAAGAGCAGCTCCGTCTTGCCGAGGTTCAGCTTGAGGTGGTGATCCGTCATCCACACTGATATGTCTGCCAGACATGCAGAGATGCGATTCGCCACCTGGTTATCAGAAGGGGGAAAGGAGAAGATTAATTGTGTGTTGTCTGCATAGCAATGATAGGAGAGACCATGTGAGGATATGACAGAGCCAAGTGACTTGGTGTATAGCGAGAATAGGAGAGGGCCTAGAACAGAGCCCTGGGGGACACCAGTGGTGAGAGCACGTGGTGCGGAGACAGATTCTCGCCACGCCACCTGGTAGGAGCGACCTGTCAGGTAGGACGCAATCCAAGCGTGGGCCGCGCCGGAGATGCCCAACTCGGAGAGGGTGGAGAGGAGGATCTGATGGTTCACTGTATCAAAGGCAGCCGATAGGTCTAGAAGGATGAGAGCAGAGGAGAGAGAGTTAGCTTTAGCAGTGCGGAGCACCTCCGTGACACAGAGAAGAGCAGTCTCAGTTGAATGACTAGTCTTGAAACCTGACTGATTTGGATCAAGAAGGTCATTCTGAGAGAGATAGCAGGAGAGCTGGCCAAGGACGGCACGTTCAAGAGTTTTGGAGAGAAAAGAAAGAAGGGATACTGGTCTGTAGTTGTTGACATCGGAGGGATCGAGTGTAGGTTTTTTCAGCAGGGGTGCAACTCTCGCTCTCTTGAAGGCGGAAGGGACGTAGCCAGCGGTCAAGGATGAGTTGATGAGCGAG
The DNA here is from genome assembly GCF_016432855.1 of Salvelinus namaycush. Taxonomy (NCBI): domain Eukaryota; kingdom Metazoa; phylum Chordata; class Actinopteri; order Salmoniformes; family Salmonidae; genus Salvelinus; species Salvelinus namaycush. Next base: position 24,803,985 of record NC_052341.1, on the reverse strand, counting down.
GTGAGGTAAGGGAGAAGGTCTCCGGAAATGGCCTGGAGAAGAGAGGAGGGGATAGGGTCAAGCGGGCAGGTTGTTGGGCGGCCGGCCGTCACAAGACGCGAGATTTCATCTGGAGAGAGAGGGGAGAAAGAGGTCAAAGCACAGGGTAGGGCAGTGTGAGCAGAACCAGCGGTGTCGTTTGACTTAGCAAACGAGGATCGGATGTCGTCGACCTTCTTTTCAAAATGGTTGACGAAGTCATCCGCAGAGAGGGAGGAGGAGGGGGGAGGGGGAGGAGGATTCAGGAGGGAGGAGAAGGTGGCAAAGAGCTTCCTAGGGTTAGAGGCAGATGCTTGGAATTTAGAGTGGTAGAAAGTGGCTTTGGCAGCAGAGACAGAAGAGGAGAATGTAGAGAGGAGGGAGTGAAAGGATGCCAGGTCCGCAGGGAGGCGAGTTTTCCTCCATTTCCGCTCGGCTGCCCGGAGCCCTGTTCTGTGAGCTCGCAATGAGTCGTCGAGCCACGGAGCAGGAGGGGAGGACCGAGCCGGCCTGGAGGATAGGGGACATAGAGAGTTAAAGGATGCAGAAAGGGAGGAGAGGAGGGTTGAGGAGGCAGAATCAGGAGATAGGTTGGAGAAGGTTTGAGCAGAGGGAAGAGATGATAGGATGGAAGAGGAGAGAGTAGCGGGGGAGAGAGAGCGAGGGTTGGGACGGCGCGATACCATCCGAGTAGGGGCAGTGTGGGAAGTGTTGGATGAGAGCGAGAGGGAAAAGGATACAAGGTAGTGGTCGGAGACTTGGAGGGGAGTTGCAATGAGATTAGTGGAAGAACAGCATCTAGTAAAGATGAGGTCAAGCGTATTGCCTGCCTTGTGAGTAGGGGGGGAAGGTGAGAGGGTGAGGTCAAAAGAGGAGAGGAGTGGAAAGAAGGAGGCAGAGAGGAATGAGTCAAAGGTAGACGTGGGGAGGTTAAAGTCACCCAGAACTGTGAGAGGTGAGCCATCCTCAGGAAAGGAACTTATCAAGGCGTCAAGCTCATTGATGAACTCTCCAAGGGAACCTGGGGGGCGATAAATGATAAGGATGTTAAGCTTGAAAGGGCTGGTAACTGTGACAGCATGGAATTCAAAGGAGGCGATAGACAGATGGGTCAGGGGAGAAAGAGAGAATGTCCACTTGGGAGAGATGAGGATCCCAGTGCCACCACCCCGCTGACCAGAAGCTCTCGGGGTGTGCGAGAACACGTGGGCAGACGAGGAGAGAGCAGTAGGAGTAGCAGTGTTATCTGTGGTAATCCATGTTTCCGTCAGTGCCAAGAAGTCGAGGGACTGGAGGGAAGCATAGGCTGAGATGAACTCTGCCTTGTTGGCCGCAGATCGGCAGTTCCAGAGGCTGCCGGAGACCTGGAACTCCACGTGGGTCGTGCGCGCTGGGACCACCAGGTTAGAGTGGCGGCGGCCACGCGGTGTGAAGCGTTTGTATGGTCTGTGCAGAGAGGAGAGAAGAGGGATAGACAGACACATAGTTGACAGGCTACAGAAGAGGCTACGCTAATGCAAAGGAGATTGGAATGACAAGTGGACTACACGTCTCGAATGTTCAGAAAGTTAAGCTTACGTTGCAAAAAATCTTATTGACTAAAATGATACAGTACTGCTGACTGGTGAAGTAGGCTAGCTAGCAGTGGCTGCGTTGTTGACTTAGTTTGAAAGTGTAGCTGGCTAGGTAGCCTCGGTAACTGGCTAGGTAACCTTGACAATTACTCTAAACTACACAATTATCTTGGATACAAAGACAGCAAAGACAACTATGTAGCTAGCTAACACTACACTAATCAAGTCGTTCCGTTGTAATGTAATAGTTTCTACAGTGCTGCAATTCGGTAGACGGTAGACGTTGGCTAGCTGCTGGCTTGCTAGCAGTGTTGCCTACGTTAGGACGAAAATAGCTGGCTAGCTAACCTCGGTAATTACGATAATTACTCTAAACTACACAATTACCTTGGATACAAAGACAGCAACGACAACTATGTAGCTAGCTAACACTACACTAATCAAGTCGTTCCGTTGTAATGTAGAAACTAATGTAATAGTTTCTACAGTGCTGCTATTCGGTAGACGGTAGACGTTGGCTAGCTGCTAGCTGCTGGCTAGCTAGCAGTGTTGACTAGGACTAGGACGAAAATAGCTGACTAGCTAACCTCGGTAATTACAATAATTACTCTAAACTACACAATTATCTTTGATACAAAGACGGCTATGTAGCTAGCTAAGATCAGACAAGTCAAACCGTTGTACTGTAATGAAATGTAATACTACCTGCGGAGCGAAATGCGACCACTCGCTCCAACAGTGCTGCTATTCGGTAGACGGTAGACGTTGGCTAGCTGCTAGCTGCTGGCTAGCTAGCAGTGTTGACTAGGACGAAAATAGCTGACTAGCTAACCTCGGTAATTACGATAATTACTCTAAACTACACAATTATCTTTGATACAAAGACGGCTATGTAGCTAGCTAAGATCAGACAAGTCAAACCGTTGTACTGTAATGAAATGTAATACTACCTGCGGAGCGAAATGTGAAATGCGACCACTCGCTCCAACCCGGAAGTAGGTATAATGGTATAATCACAGGCTTGGGTGTAAACCATGGAAAGAAAGTTGATGTTTATCCACAATAGCCCAGAGTTTTTCCTGGTCAGATCACATAGTCAGGAAGAGCTCCTGTCCCTACTAGGGATGCACATTTCAGTACATTTTGTTGCTGACTAACCTATCCCTCATTAACCATTCAAAAAACTGTAAAATAAAATTCCAAACAGTATACATGCATACAAGGGACGGACATTTTTCATTAAACCCTTACACTCATGGGAATTGGCCTATATGGATAGGGCTACATTGAAATGTTTCTTACAGAAGAAATATAGAAAGCATATGCATAACCATGATAGCAATCGAAAGGGAATAGTTTGGGGATTATGTGAAAATTATTAAACTAAAGGTGAGGACAAAACCGTTAATCTGGCACAAGACTGAATCCAAACATTACACTATTGATTTGATGTGCATTTTACATTTACTGTACTTTTCGACGCATTTGTCGATGACAAAATCTGAAAATACTCTGGATACATTCAGTAAAATGATAAGAATATTTATGAAAAATGTGGGTTAGGTGCAACATAAGACAACAAAAAATGATGACATACCTCTTCAAAGTGTGCACAGCTCCTACGTAATTTCAACGCACTTTTATGACTCAAATAAGAGTCTTCGACTCCAAGGTGTTATTTTGAGCTCTCCTAGGGGTGCTGTTGAGGAACTAAAGTAAGCAGACTTGTTTTCTTTGGAACACAGCCCTGCATTCCCATCATCACACACTTACTGTTGTAGTTTACGCATTCCAAAAAACGGTCCATTATAAGGTGCAATCTGGTCAGGTTGGCATGATTTGAAAGTGTGTTCTATTGCCAACATAGCTAGATAAATTACAAAATACAATCTTGAGGTGTTAGGCTTTCACAAGGCTATTCAGAGAAGCAGATCGTACTTTTTGTGTGAATAGAATAGAGTCACGAGTGCAATCAGATGTGTGTTCCTCGCAAGATTTCTTCACAATACGACAAACATAGGCTCATACTGTTCAGAACAACCCAGGGTATTTGTATTTGTATTTATTATGGATCCCCGTTAGCTGCTGCCAAAGCAGCAGCTACTCTTCCTCGGGTCCAGCAAAATTAAGGCAGTTTATACAATTTTAAAACATTACAATACATTCACAGATTTCACAACACACTGTGTGCCCTCAGACCCCTACTCCACCACTACCACATATCTACAGTACTAAATCCATGTGTATGTATAGTGCTTATGTTATTGTGTTTGTGTGAGTGTGTATGCCTGCGTCTGTGCCAATGTCTGTGTTGCTTCACAGTCCCCGCTGTTCCAAAAGGTGTTTTCTTAATCTGTTTTTAAATCTAATTTTACTGCTTGTGTCAGTTTACTTGATGTGGAATAGAGTGCCATGTAGTCATGGCTCTATTTAGTACTGTGTGCCTCCCATAGTCTGTTCTGGACTTGGGTCTGTGAAGAGACCTCTTGTGTCATGTCTTGTTTTTTTTGTTTTTTTCCCCCACCTTTATTTAACCAGGTAGGCAAGTTGAGAACAAGTTCTCATTTACAAGGGAGGTAAAGGCAAAACAAGGCCATGGTGGCGAAGTAAATACAATATAGCAAGTAAAACACTGGAATTGTAACGGTTGTCCTCCTCCTCTTCGTCCGAAGAGGAGGAGTAGGGATTGGACCAAAGCGCAGCGTTTTTATATGACATAATGAATTTATTAAATTAAAGACGAAACACGAAGAACACTTGAATAACTTACAAAATAACAAAAACGAACGTAGACAGACCTGAACTATGAGAACTTACATATAACACGAAGAACGCACGAACAGGTACAGACTACAACAAACGAACGAACGAACAAACCGAAACAGTCCCGTGTGGTGCAACATACACAGACACGGAAGACAACCACCCACAAACAAACAGTGTGAACAGCCTACCTTTATATGGTTCTCAATCAGAGGAAACGTCAAACACCTGTCCCTGATTGAGAACCATATAAGGCTAATTACAAACGACCTAAACATAGAAACACATAACATAGAATGCCCACCCCAACTCACGCCCTGACCAACTAAACACATACAAAAACAAGAGAAAACAGGTCAGGAACGTGACAGGAATGGTAGATTTGCAGTGGAAGAATGTGCAAAGTAGAAATAGAAATATTGGGGTAAAAGAGAGCTAAATAAATAAATAAATACAGTAGGGGAAGGGGTAGTTGTTTGGGCTAAATTATAGATGGGCTATGTACAGTTGCAGTAATCTGTGAGCTGCTCTGACAGCTGGTGCTTAAAGCTAGTGAGGGAGATAAGTGTTTCCAGTTTCAGAGATTTTTGTAGTTCGTTCCAGTCATTGGCAGCAGAGAACTGGAAGGAGAGGCGGCCAAAGGAGGAATTGGCTTTGGGGGTGACCAGAGAGATATACCTGCTGGAGCGCGTGCTACAGGTGGGTGCTGCTATGGTGACCAGCGAGCTGAGATAAGGGGGACTTTACCTAGCAGGGTCTTGTAGATGACCTGGAGCCAGTGGGTTTGGCGACGAGTATGAAGCGAGAGCGTACAGGTCGCAGTGGTGGGTAGTATATGGGGCTTTGGTGACAAAACGGATGGCACTGTGATAGACTGCATCCAATTTATTGAGTATGGTATTGGAGGCTATTTTGTATGTGGGGTATGCATGGGTGTCCGAGAGACAGCTCGGTGCATTCAACATGTCAATACCTCTCATAAATAAAAGTAGTGATGAAGTCAATCTCTCCTCCACTATCAGCCAGGAGAGATTGACAAGCATATTATTAATAATAGCTCTCTGTGTACATCCAAGGGCCAGCCGTGCTGCCCTGTTCTGAGCCAATTGCAATTTTCCGAAGTCCTTTTTTGTGGCACCTGACCACACGACTGAACAGTTATGTACAGGTATGATGCCATGACATCTTGTAACTGTACATCAAGCATGTTGATCATGAACGCTGACACTGTATATGACATGAGTATTATGATTTAGAAATGTGAAGTGCACATTTGGACTAACAGGTTTTTTGGCTCGCTTGTATGACATCAAAACTGTATTTATTATAATCATCAATGTCTCATCTTTCAAAATACATAGTCTTCTTTATTTACAGCATTTCCCTCACTTAGACAACAAAAAAATGGCAAAAGTTGCCCAATTAGCGGGAGGGATGGGGGCAACGTCTTGTCACATGTGATTAAATTCAGAACCTCTGTCAGTCAAAACCAATACTGCCCTGTGAAGTGGAGACCTTCCGCTCTGACGCCATGTATTACTGTACAGCCACTGCGTTCCAATTTAGGCGCTTATCAGTGTCCAAGTCCGCTATTACAGGTACGAGTGGAAAGAGCCATGAGCTAAATGAAACATGCAACAATAGCAAGCTTATCGTTTTACAGTCAAAATGCTATTGGCTATTAGTGAACATGCAACTGTTGTAATGAAGCAGCGAATAAAACATAATTTTCAAACATTTACCAAAATACAATTTGCGGGAAAACACAGTTCTAAACAGCACACCTAATCGAGTGGTTCCAAATGTGACAGAGATGAACATCTCGGTTAGAAATGTAGAAAGACGGGCGAATCTAATAGCAAAAACTAAGATGCGTTGCTAATGTGACTAGGATTATGCATTTGGCTTCAGGACAACAAATGAAAGTTGATATGAAAACCAATAGAACAGGAGAGAAATGCTGGTTCATGGCTGAGGGAAGTCTATAAAAGAATTGCCTCCACATTTCTATGGTTGGATGTTTGCCAAGCTACTTTGAAGCAATGTAAAACATTCCTCATTGTTTGAAGTGAAGTAAAATGTTCAGGTTTCAAACAATTATACTGCTTCAAGCTCACATTGTAAAAGGGTTAACCGTTAGCATTCGTAGTCCCCACCCATATCTTATTTCCATCTCCCTCCTAAACCTCCATCTCATTGACACCTCTGCTCCACACTAGTTAAGACTCCCCATAGGAATCCATCCTATCACACCGGCAATGGCCGGCAATGACTCATGTGATTTATTTATTTATCGGTCACCTTTTTATTTCCCGGCTCTATCATTGGTGATGCATGAGGTGTGAGGAACATCCAGAGCCAATCATACCCATTACCCTAGGGAGACGGAAACACACCATGTAGAGGAAAGCAATGCTAGGATTATCACCCTGTTCAACAGAAGGGAGGGAGAGAGGGGGGGGGGCAATGTCATATCTCCCCTTTCTAAAATCAATCTCGTGGGCAACCTAGGCACAGCATACAGATGAGGTGAGGTTTTATACACACACACAGGCACACAGGGTGACAACTGGAGAAACACACCCACACATACACACAGGCACACTCACGCACTTGCAGGCAGACACCGCCACAACTGCACACACAAACATTTGATGTTTATGTAGTGGAGAAAATGACTGTTACGTGCTACAATGATGCTGTGGAGCTCAATCCCAGGTGAATATGCTGATGTGTTTATGAGTATGTACTTCTCTTGAGATGTCCCATGTGTTTTAGTGATACTTGTAGCATAACCTATATTTGCACGTAGAAACACCCACTTTGGCTAACCCCCAGATTTATGGATAGAATAAGTGATGGTTTTTGCTCCACAATTTTTAAGTCACAATGCTAGACTATTGGTGGATGTCTAGCATTCTTCTTAGCTAACACAACACAGTCCTCCTTTACCCACTTGCTATAATGTCTGAGGTGGAACAGTAATTGTGTCTCAGAATTTCACACTATTGCACTTAACGACTCAAAATGGCCTTGCACCAGGCGGAAGCCGCACCGCTACAACAGCCGTGACTGCAGCACTACAGAGAAACTAGATACCATCACGGATCAAAGAGTCTCTCACAGCCAGAGATGGGCAAAAGATAAATCAAAATGTATCTTGTTTATAAGATACTGTAAAGACCAATGTCTCAAAAGGAAATGCTAAATAGTTTTGTAGAGTTGTATTTAGATAAAATGCAAATACAAACAAGTATTTAACATTTGCAAGTACACACCTTCACCACAACAACATTCCCTGTAACGGTAACAAAGAAAAAAAAAAACATTTTACTTGTTATGACTGTGATATTGAATGCACTGAGTTGAATCCACTGACTGTAGGTCACTCTAAATAAGTGTCTGCAAAAATACAGGGTCTTATTATTGACCTTCTTTTGGGGGAGGAGCTCATTATAATAATACCTAGCATGCTTTGCAAGTCTTTGTTTTTACATTTACGTTTTGGGCATACTGTATCACACTGTAGTGCCATCAGACTTCTGATACCAATGCAGGGTGAAATGGGGCCACATAACTATGAACCGCTATAAAAAATTGTATAGAAAAGTATTTTGTATTTTACAACAACAACAAAGAAGTGCGAATTACAGGTCTCAAAAGTATGTTTTTACAAAATACATTTGATTGTAATTTAGGCCAGTGACACATAGAAATAAATACAAAATAATCAAAAGTAATTAAAAAACGTATTTCAAATGTAATGTATTGGTTGCGCAATAACTGGGATTATAAAAGCACATTTCACTCCAGTACCAGCTTTTTGAGGAGCTGCCCTCGCGCTGTCTGACAGCTGATAGGCGATTCCGCTCCTTAAGCTAGGCTCTGTATGCTGTGCGCGTGTGATAAGATACATGACGACTAACAAAAATACACACGTGGCAATTTAATTCCACTAAATTATACTGCCCATCTCTGCTCACAGCATCTAAAGCAAGCCCCCGCCTCCCTCCATAATTCACACTATTCCCTTCATCACAAGATGGAAGAAGAGAGAGAGAGACTCAAAAATGAATATTCTCTCTTTCTTCAGGTCCCAGAGTGTATGATATGGATGTGTTGTTGTTTTGGTTGAAGCTTGAAGCAGGGGTCAGTGATATAATTATATGAATTTGGCCTGTTATTGAAATATCTCTCTCGTTCTCCCTCACTCTCTCTCTCCCCTCCCATCTCTCTCTCTGAAGTCTTTAATCATCTTTACTGCCCATTCTGTAATCCGACACTCAGAGACTAATCCTCCACAATGAAGAACAGCCCAACAGAATGACCAAAAGAAAGAGAGGAAGAAAGAAAGAAAGAAATACATGTTCTCTCTCTAGCAGAAATCCCTTGGACTGAGTGATTACTTTGGAGGATTTTAGAGGCTGGTGTGGGATGCTATTTGTTGTAATTGTGAAAGAGAAACGAATCACTCTGTAAGGACGACCCACATGAAAACATACTACAGTTTACTATAGAATACTATAATACTTACTATAGAATTATGAAGTAAATTGTATACTGTAGAATACTATACTACACACTGTAGTAACCCTTGAGCATGTGTAGTACTTACTTTAGAATGTTGTAGTATACTGTAGAATAATATAGTAAATACTATTATCAGTATTATCAAAATAAAAAACTAGTAAATATCACAGTAATATTCGCAAAAACACTACAGTCTGCAAAAACAAGACACTTTTTAAAACTACATTCAGATTCATAGATTCAGTGTTTAATAGTCACACGTACATGGTTGCATGTGTGATTGCAGGCTACAGTGAAAATCTTAGTCTTCGACCTCCAACATGCAGGACTAAGTGAAATAAAATAATGAAAATTGTAATACATTTTTTTCATCAAATCTAATTTTATTTGTCACATGCGCTGAATACAACAGGTGTAGATCTTACAGTGAAATGCTTACTTACAAGCCCTTAACCAACAATGCAGTTTTAAGAAAAATAAGAGTTAAGAAAAACATTTACCGTATAAACAAAAGTAAAATATAAAAGAGCAAAAATAAAATAACAATAACAAGGCTATATACAAGGGGTACCAGTACAGAGTCAATGTGCGGGGGTACAGGTTAGTTGAGGTAATTGAGGTAATATGTACATGTAGGTAGGAGTAAAGTGACTATGCATAGATAATAGATAATAAACAGTGATAGCAGCGTAAAAAAAGGGGGGAGGGTCAATGAGAATAGTCTGGGTAGCCATTTGATTAGCTGTTCAGCAGTCTTATGGCTTGGGGGTAGAAGCTGTTAAGAAGCTTGGACCTAGACTTGGCGCTCCGGTACCGCTTGCTGTGCGGTAGCAGAGAGAACAGTCTATGACTAGGGTGGCTGAAGTTTTTGGCAGTTTTTAGGGCCTTCCTCTGACACCTCCTGGTATAGAGGTCCTAGATGAGAGGAAGCTTGGCCCCAGTGATGTACTGGGCCGTACGCACTACCCTCTGTAGCGCCTTGAGGTCGGAGCCCGAGCAGTTTCTATACCAGGCAGTGATGCAACCAGTCAGGATGCTCTCACTGGTGCAGTTGTATAACTTTTTGAGGATCTGAGGACCCATGCCAAATCTTTTCAGTCTCCTGAGGGGAAATAGACGTTGTCGTTTTCTCCTCACAACTGTCTTGGTGTGTTTGGACCATGATAGTTTGTTGGTGGTGTGGACACCAAGGAACTTGAAGCTCTCAACCTGCTCCACTACAGCCCCCTCAACGAGAATGAGGGCGTGCTCGGCCCTCCATTTCCTGGAGTCAACAATCACCTCCTTTGTCTTGATCACGTTGAGGGAGAGGTTGTTGTCCTTGCACCACACGGTCAGGTCTTTGACCTCCTCTCTATAGGCTCTGTCGTCGTTGTGGGTGATCAGGCCTACCACCGTTGTGTCGTCGGAAAACTTAATGATGGTGTTAGAGTCGTGCTTGGCCGAGCAGTTATAGGTTAACAGGGAGTACAGGAGGGGACTAAGCATGCACCACTGAGGGGCCCCGGTGTTAAGGGTCAGCGTGGCAGATGTGTTGTTACCTGCCCTTACCACCTGGAGGCGGCCCGTCAGGAAGTCCAGGATCCAGTTGCAGAGGGAGGTGTTTAGTTCCAGCGTCCTTAGCTTAGTGATGAGCTTGGAGGGCACTATGGTGTTGAACGCTGAGCTGTAGTCAATGAACAGCATTCTCGCGTAGGTGTTCCTTTTGTCCGGTTGGGAAAGGGCAGTGTTGAGTACAATGGAGATTGCATGATATGTGGATCTGTTGGGGCAGTATGCAAATTGGAGTGGGTCTTGGGTTTCTGGGATGATGGTGTTAATGTGAGCCATGACCAGCCTTTCAAAGCACTTCATGGCTACAGACGTGAGTGTTACTGGGCGGTAGTCATTTTGGCAGGTTATCTTAGTGTTTTTGGGCACAGGAACTATGGTGGTCTGCTTCAAACTTGTCGTTATTACAGACTCAGCCAGGGACAGGTTGAAAATGTCAGTTAAGACGCTTGCCAGTTGGTCAGTGCATGCTCAGAGTACACGTCTTGGTAATCCATTTGGCCTTGTGAATGTTGACCTGTTTAAAGGTCTTGCTCACGTCAGCTACGGGGGAGCTGCATGACCATAAAAGGGTTGTGGGGTAAAAGTAATAATTTACAGTGCTGTGAAAAGTATTTGCCCCCTTTTAATTTTCTCTACTTTTGCATATGTTTGATACTGAATTATCTTCAACCAAAACCTAATATTAGATAAAGGGAACCTGAGTGAACAAATAACACAACAATTACACACTTATTTAATTTATTTAATAAACAAAGTTATGTATCACCCAATGTCCCTGTGTGATAAAGTATTTTGCCCCCTTACACTCAATAACTGGTTGTGCCTCCTTTAGCTGCAATGACTCCAACCAAACGCTTCCTGTAGTTGTTGATCAGTCTCTCACATTGCTATGGAGGAATTTTATTCCACTCTTCCATGCAGAACTGCTTTAACTCAGCGACGTTTGTGGGTTTTCCAGCATGAACTGCTCGTTTCAAGTCCTGCCACAACATCTCTATTGGGATCAGATCTGGACTTTGACTAGGCCATTCCAAAACTTCAAATGTGTTGCTTTTTAGCCATTTTCATGCAGACTTGATTGTGTATTTAGGATCTTTGTCTTGCCGCATTACGCAGCTGCGCTTCAGCTTCAGCTCATAGATGGATGTCCTGACATTCTCCTGTAGAATTATCTGATACAGAGCAGAATCCATGGTTCCTTCTATTAAGTCAAGTCCTTCAGGTCTTGAGGCAGCAAAGCATCCCCAAACCATCACTCTACCACCACCATGCTTGACCGCTGGTATAAGGTTCTTCATGTGGAATGCAGTGTTTGGTTTTTGCCAGGCATTATGGGACCCATGTCGCCCAAAAAGTTTAACTTTTGACTCATCTTCTTGATGATCATCCAGGTGCTTTTCGGTAAACTTGAGTCAACTGTTTGGATGGGATGGGTCCCATTATGTCTGGTAAAAACCAAACACTGTGTGCCAAGAGTGTGCAAAGCTGTCATCAATGCAAAGGGTGGCTACTTTGAAGAATTTAAAATCTAAAATATAATTTGATTTGTTTAACACTTTTTTGGTTACTACATGATTCCATATGTGTTATTTCATAGTTTTCATGTCTTCACTATTATTCTACAATGTAGACTGGTACTGTATGTCAACGATAACTAAACATGAACACTGTAGTAAACTAGTTGTGTCATCCATGACCCTACTTTTTTTTAAGGCATCTGTGACCAACAGATGCATATCTGCATTCCCAGTCATGTGAAATCCATAGATTAGGGTCTAATGAATAGTTTTAAACTGTCTGATTTCCTTATATAAACTGTAACTCAGTAAAATCTTTGTAATTGTTGCATGTTGAGTTTATTTTTTTGTTCAGTGTATAATTCTGAAGGCAATTCAGTTCTTTTAAAAAATGTGTTAAATTGAACCTTTATTTAACTAGGCAAGTCAGTTAAGGACAAATTCTTATTTACAATGACGGCCTACCGGGGAACAGTGGGTTAACTGCCTTGTTCAGGGGCAGAACAACAGATTTGTCCCTTGTCAGCTCAATGCAGCAACCTTTTGGTTACTGGCCCTACACTCTAACCACTCGGCTACCTGCCATCATTCTTAAAATGACAAAGCAATGCATTCTTGGAGACAAAGATTAAGACGTATTTAAAATTACCAGGGTAAAAGAATGAATTTACAGGAGGAATGAAATAATGGAGATTGTGATGGCAAAATGATGTACTAATGTGATAGGCTACAGAATCACAGTCACACACTGGGAATTGAGATTGGAGGGCCTAAAATCAAACAAACAGCTTTTATTGATATTTCAGAAGGAAACAAGGCAGGGATTATAGGAGAACTGTAGATAACCTGCAGGTTACACACTCACGTTGAAATCAGGGGAAAGATTGGTGAGATCGAGCTGAATACTCTTATGGATATCCTGTCAGCGAGAAACTATAAAATAGTGACAATTATAACTACGGTTAACCTATAGTTCTTAAGGCAAATAAGTTCTTAAAATGACAAGGCAATGCATTCTTGGAGACAGTATATATTTTCCAAAAACAAATAAGATTTGTTTAGAAATAACAAAATGTATAGACAAATCAGAATAAGAAAATAAAGTGGAAAGGTGTAAGGAAGTTTGTCTAAGCTATTTCTAGCATGGGATTCAAAGGACAAAAGAAAGACACTTTTTAAAAAACATAAAATTAACAGAGACAGGTATTTCTATAGGAGATAAATAGCCAATAATAATAAAGTAACAGATTACACTCTCACATCAAATCAGGGAAAAGAAAGCGAGGTTGAGCTGGGAAACTCTTAGATATCCTGTCTGGTACCAACGGACTTCAGGGTATTCTCCATGGTGTAGAATCCAAAACAAAGCATTTCAGTAGTCCAGAGTAGAATTCCACAAAGTCCCCACGTGGGGTGTCCTTGGAATGTGCTGTAGTTCATAAATGACATCAACCATATGGCTGGTCGATGTCCAAACACAAGGTGTGGTCTTCACACATTCAGTTTATATTCCTGGACAGGAAGAGGTGAGGCCTTCCCTCAGGAGAGGTGTGATTGGCTCAGGTGAGGGAATATTTCCTGTGGCTGGGCCAGCCCCCATTCATCGCCTGCATTGTTGTGTGACTTACGGCAGGAGTTGATACATTGTTCACATAAATGGAGGGTACACTCATAACGTCTTCCACCACCTGTGTAAAGACTGTGATCACACAGATATCAAACAATATACTTTTTTTGTGGATGAATAAGAGTAATGAATACCTGTTAATTGTCAGAGAAACATATCACACACATTCTAAAATGTCATCTTATCACACACACATCTCAACACATTTAACCATGTTATTTTCAGTCTGTTTAGGCTGTTTGCTTGAGGAAAGGAGAGTTTGAGGCAGTTTTGAATGCAGTGTATTGTTCTCCAATGGAGAAGTTCTTTAGCTGAGTCGTCGTCATCGTCACTCTTCGTCAGAACCCTGCTGTGTCCAAAGAGGGGAAGGACGACTCCTGCTGAGAGCTTGCTGTGAGTGGCCCTACCTCTTCCTTTGTTATCTGGCCAGTGAAATGAAGTCCTTGTGTATTTTTTATTGTGGTTGACGTCTGGGGTGGATGTGTTAATTCGACGCTCCTCTACTCCTCTACCTCAAATATCACCTGTTTCCCTGGAGACCGGCCTCTCAGCTGCAGCAGCTGTACACACCTGGCAGGATAGAGGGGACCTCTCTCTCTCTGTCTGTGTGTCTGTGTGTGTGTGTGTGTGTGTGTGTGTGTGTGTGTGTGTGTGTGTGTGTGTGTGTGTGTGTGTGTGTGTGTGTGTGTGTGTGTGTGTGTGTGTGTGTGTGTGTGTGTGTGTGTGTGTGTGTGTGTGTGTGTGTGTGTGTGTGTGTGTGTGTTGTGGGAACAGCTGGCTGGTGCTTGGCAGAGGAAGCTGACGAGCACCGCAGAGAGGAATGCCTCGAGAGTGGTACACACACACACATCAAGACAAACACACACAAATACACACACACAGTACTCAAATGCAATCTGCTACTGAGGCTACAAAGCCACTGAGATAGCGGTGTATATTTAGGGTGTGAAAACGTGTCCATCCAATAATGTGTCCATACTCATTGCACTGCCTAAAAGTCTCTAGAGCACAGATCTATAGGTCCCCACACAGAGGCACTGAGGCGTGAACAATAGGGTGTTCAAAACAACTACCATAAGGTAATACACAGAGGCTGTATAGGGAGCCCAACCGGCTGGCAGATGGTGCTATTATTCATTTGACATCCTTTGTCATCTGCGTCCAACTGGAGTGTCTGCAGTTAGCTATACACTAGTGTTCCCCCATTGGCTGAACATCAGGAGGTGTCATTAGCCACTCTAGCATGGTGGTGGAAAATTGTGACTTATTAAGACAATATGCATATTTTCCCGGTTTTTTGTCTTCTTCAGCGCCTCGCCATTAAAACTAGTTACGGAGGAAATCAACACCCTTGCAGCCTGAATAGAGGATGTTTTATGTACGAGCCGGTTGCCGGGGGACACAAGTGTATAGCCGGCTGCATACATTCCAGTTGGTCGCAGCTGGCAAACCACGTAAAAGTAATAATAGCACTATCTACCGGCCAGTTGGGCTACTGTATAGGCTGGTGTGGAGGGGTGGGTCTGTACTGGTGTAAGGCTTAGTTAGGTAGCTGTAGAGAGAGTAATAATCAAAGGCCCTGACAGCCACTGTAGTGAAAGCACAAACACAGTTTTCCCAATGGCCTGTGTGACATTCAATCCCTCCCCCTCTCCTATCAGGTCCTTCACTCTCTCCCTCTGCAGGATATCTAGAAACAAAATGAAGGGCGTGGTAACAGTTTCCTTGTTTCCTGTCTCCGTCACTGTGTGCGTGTCTGTTCTGCCTGAGTGTGTGTAATGATTTCTCTTCATCCTAATGTGGCAAACGTGACTAGCATGGTTTAGCGTCATCCTAGCTATCAGGAGTGAGTGAGTGAGTGAGTTTTATGCGGATTTGATTTTAGAGTAATTCACCAGATGGTTTAAAGGTTGCCTTTAGTCTCTCTGTGCATTCCCAAAAACAAGGCATTGATGTTTTATTTTACAAAGTGCATTCAACTGACTGACAGTGGCCAATGTGGGAAATAAAGGACTGGGGGAAGGTGAGTGTTGGTGGGAGGGGTTAGGCAGGTAGTGAAAGCTAATTGAATCAAAGCTAATTGATCAATTCTCAATAGGTCAATTTATCAATGTATCTTAGTTATTAATGTAAAATGTCCTATTACTAATGTGTCCTCTACAATCTCAGAATTAGTGGTGAATCAAGGAAACCTGGAGATCCTCAATGAACCCCTTGGAGTTCCACAAGGAACCATTGCTAGTCAAGGGTTAATATTTGCACCTTTGGTTAGTTGAGGGAATCGTTTAGAGGTGTATGAATTCTTTAAGCACCTATGCAAGTCCCACAATTGGAATAGGTACCACTTCATTACTATATGTAATCAGCAATGTTAATATTATCATATTTAATCTGCATAAATATTCAAGGAAATTTGGAATTTGCAATGTACACGCTTAACATGATTAACTGGAATGACATTTACACTAACGGGTGGCCAAAAATAAAGATCCAATCTTCTGATAGGGTGCCACCTCTACAATATATTATGAAAAAGGTTCCTCAAAGACTCTTTTCAGAGGAGTTCCTCATAGAACCTTTTTGAACTGAAGGTTCACCGTGGGTCATTTTTAGAACCACAAAAGGTTCTTCCAGGTTTCTTCTAAGCGTGTCACATGTTACCCATGCTAATTACAAAAACCCATGTCGTCCAGGATCAAGGGTTAGGTACAGCAGCTGACCCTGCGGTCAATGCTAGCTATCGCTTATCAATGAGAGAAACACTAGGCCATCCATCTCCATACACCAGACAGACAATAACAAGGGCCATCACGTCCACGCTATCAGACATCCTGAAGTGATTACTCCACTACCAGAGCCATTTGACCAGCTATTGGTCCACATTAGCACTGACTGTCAACTCCATTCAATCCCTATTGATTCTCGCTTATATCGATTGACCATTAACTTTGCCATTAGTGACTGTCTGTTAGGTATTGACCAAATCCTGCTCAGAGCTTACTACACGTCTGTCTGTGTGTCCCAGTGGTCTGTCACTAAACCTTGCCCTGGAGAGTTACAGGGTGGTGCAGGGTTTTGTTCCCGCCCAGCAGTAAAATGCTAGTCTGTATGTACCCAACTATTATATTTAGTTTGCCATGGCAACAATGAAGTAATTGGGTAAAACAGAACTAGATCTGGCAGCCATGATTCTATTAATCAAAGCCTTGATGGGCAGTAGACCAGAATAAAAGGGGGTGTGTTCGTGCTGGGCTGGAACAAAAGCCTGCACTCTGGGTTCTATAGCATTTGGCTCAACATTACTCACAGTTCCTGGCTGGGTGAGTCACACAACATACCAGGTAACAGAAGCTCCATTTATACTTGGTTCTAATGGTGCTTTCAAGACAACTGGGAACTCTGAAAAAAATCTAATCATGATGTCAGCGATCTTCAGGTCGGAAAGTCAGAGCTTTAGAAAGAGGCCCGACTTCCTGACCTGGCATTCCGAGTTGGATGACATTTCAAAACGATTTTTCCCAGTCAGAGCTAGTTTTTTTTAAAGTTCCCAGTCGACTTGAATGCACTGAAGTTGGAAGTCGGAGATGTCCGTGTTCCCAGTTGTTTTGAAAGCGGTATAAGATGCCTCCTTTGATCTGATCTTGTCCACATGCTGATTGTGCCATCATTTTTAGACAGGTGTAGACAATTAAAAGACGCATTGTGATCTGATTGTGATCGGCTTTTGGCCGACAAAATAAATAACATGCCGATAAATAAAAATGTTGATGGACAAATTGTCCCGGCTGCCCTGCTGCTTCGGTAAGAGAGAGAGAGAGAGAGAGAGAGAGGAGCCTGGCTCTAGGCTGCTGTTGATTGTGAAAATTGAGTCCTTTTTCATTGAGTAAAATGTTAGAGAGTAGTATGCCTATAGTGAAAAGCCTCCAGACTGGGCTTTTTTGCAACCCATTGACTTCCCTGTGCGAGTAAAAAAATGTATTGGACGCATTGGCGGGGGCTACACATTCATTCACCTCACTCAAAACTTCCTATTGTTTAGGATGCTAAAACCTTATTTTGGTTATAAAGTAAAATAGACTGAACAAAAACGTAAACGCAACATGTAAAGTGTTGGTTCCATGTTTCATGAGCTGAAATAAAAGATCCCAAATTATTTTCCATTTAGCACAAAAAGCTTATTTCTCTCATATTTTGTGCACAATTTGTTTTTTACATCCGTGTTAGTTAGCATTTCTCCTTTGCCAAGATAATCCATCCACCTCACAGGTGTGGCATATCAAGAAGCTGATTAAACGTTATGATCATTATACAGGTGCACCTTGTGCTGGGGACAATAAAAGGTCACTCTAAAATGTGCCGTTTCGTCACACAAGAGAATGCCACAGATGTCTCAAGTTTTGAGGGAGAGTGCAATTGGCATGCTGACTGTAGGAATGTCCACCAAAGCTATTGGCATGCTGACTGTAGGAATGTCCACCAAAGCTGTTGCCAGATCATTTAATATTAATTTCTCTACCATAAGCCGGCCTCACAACCGCAGACCACATGTAACCACGCAGGCCCAGGACCTCCACATCTGGCTTCTTCACCTGCGGGATCGTCTGAGACCAGCCACCTGGACAGCTAATGAAACTGTGGGTTGGCACAACCGAAGACTTTTTGCACAAACTGTCAGAAACCGTCTCAGGGAAGCTCGTCACCGTGCTTGTTGTCCTCACCTGGGCCTTTACCTAACTGCAATTTGGCGTGGTAACCGACTTTAGTTGGCAAATGCTCACCTTCGATGACCACTGGCATGCTGGAGAAGTGTGCTCTTCACGGATGAATCCCGGTTTCAACTGCACCGGGCACATGGCAGACAGCATGTATGGTGTCGTGTGGGCAAGTGGTTTCCTGATGTCAATGTGAACAGAGTGCCCCATGATGGTGGTGGGGTAATGGTATGGGCAGGCGTAAGCTACGGACAATGAACACAATTGCATTTTATTGATGGCAATTTGAATGCACAGAGATACCATGACAAGATCCTGAGGCCCATTCTAGGGTCATTCATCCACCACTATCACCTCATGTTTCAGCATGATAATGCATGGCCCCATGTCACAAGGATGTGTAAACAATTCCTGGAAGCTGAAAATGTCCAAGTTCTTCCATGGCTTGCATACTCACCAGACATGTCACCCATTGAGCACGTTTGGGATGCTCTGGATCGACAGCATGTTCCAGTTCCCACCAATATCCAGCAACTTTGCACAGCCATTGAAGAGGAGTGGGACAACATTCCACAAGCCACAATCAACAGACTGATCAACTCTATGCGAAGGAGATGTGTAACGCTGCATGAGGCAAATGGTGGTCACATCAGATACTGACTGGTTTTCTGATCCACGCCCCTACCTTTTATCTGTGGTATCTGTGACCAACAGATGCATATCTGTATTCACAGTCATGTGAAATCCATAGATTAGGGCCTAACAAATGTATTTCAATTTACTGATTTCCTGATATGAACTGTAACTCAGTAAAATCTTTGAAATTGTTGCATTTTGCGTTTATATTTTGGTTCAGTGTACTTTATCCTGATGATTCCTGTAATGAAAGTGTCTGCCTGCCTGCCCTTGTACCCGTTTCGCTGGGGCCTGCTGCTGTGTCAAGCTAGCCACTCTCTCTCTCCTTTCCTGGGGGGGGGGGGGGGGGGGGGAATGCTCCGGAAGAAAGAAAAGTGCTCCGATTGTTTAACATTTTAAACTCAAATTGCTGTCAACACAGCTATCCTGTTGTCATAAATGGAAAGAGGATGTTCTCAGCTTTCTGTAAGTATATTTTTTATTTTTCAAGCTCAATAATAACTATTTTACAAAAAAGATATTTGATATGGCTTTGAGATACGGTGCGTGTGAAATGCGCATTGCCAATTGCGAGTGCATAGGCCTCATTGGTGGTAGGCTACAAATGCAACGTTATTTTGGACATGTACATGTACTGTTCATTTAATAATACACATAGCTACTACGAGTGGGTACTGCGTTTTCACTTACTCAGGTGGTGAATTAAGGAGCATATACTGTATATGCAGGGAAATTAATCTCTATTGAAAAAGAAACAATTCGGGAGCCCTAGTTTAACAGTAAAATATACCAAAAATAGCATAATTGTCTACAAAATGCATGACAATCACTGGATTAGTTTGCACATCAGAATACTTTGAGTCACAACATGAAAAGATTATGAAACAATGTATTTCTTCAATATCATCTTACTAGTCTATTACACGTTTTATTAAAGCACTGTGAATGGCTTTATAAGTTGCTATGCCTACATATTTTTTCTGTTGCGTGATGCAGAGAAAAAAAAGTGGTGCGACCAAATCATGGGCTGGTGCCACCAACTGGAAATCTTAGTGGCACCAGTGCCACCAAGGGAAACTATTAGTCTGGAGCCCTGCTACAAGAGGAAAGTTTTAATATTGTAGTGGACAAAGATGAGATGAACTTCAGATACACTCTACAGAGTGTAAAATTACTTTGATTATAGTGTTACATTTTAAGTGTTAATGTAACACTTTATAGTGTAAAAAAATTGCAGTGCAATACACTTTCCAGTCTTACAACAATTTTACACTATGGGATAATTAACACATTTATATATTTATATTCAACACTAGTGTTAATCTAGAGTTAGCTCCAATTAGTGTTGTGCAAAAACACTTTTACAGTAAGTGAATGTGGGTGTTGTTTTAATACTATTTGCTCTCATGGCCAATTTGCATATTTCCCATGGTGAATGTTATCATTAAAAGTGGTAATTTATGACAATATGTTACATAGCGTAAGGCCTTACGTTGACCGCTTAGTTTTACCCTAACACATCGGTGTTAGGAAAGTCCTATTTTACAAATGGGCCTGCAAGTCACATTATGCTGGCTGGCAAAGTGATGTGTAATTCCTTTTGGAATCCAGACAAAGTTAACATCCAACAGTTTGAATTTTTATTCACTCACAATCTATGTTCAGCTTGACTACCAGGGTTTGGAACTCTGGTAAAGGAGACTACCTAAACTACTTAAACCAGAACAACCCTTTCAGTACTGGGTGCAATAAATCTAACTAACTTATTGGATTTGTTTAGAAAAATTGATGTTATTTATCTTTGTGTAGCATAAGATTAAACAATCAATCAAGTCATTGCAAAAACACAGATACTATTATTAAAAATAATTCCCCCCAAAAATATACCTAGCATGCTGGAAATATGAAAATAATGGGTGTGGTTTTGATGGGACTGTTTTACTTTCCACAGTATAA
This sequence comes from Salvelinus namaycush, assembly GCF_016432855.1. NCBI lineage: Eukaryota > Metazoa > Chordata > Actinopteri > Salmoniformes > Salmonidae > Salvelinus > Salvelinus namaycush. Next base: position 24,783,098 of record NC_052341.1, on the reverse strand, counting down.
AACAATAAATCTGGTTAATAACGTCAATCTGGGGTTAATTTACACCACTGAGTGTTAATTTCACTCTAATAGAGGGAATTTAGCTCCTGAATCAACACTAGAAATGTTACACTGAAAAATCAACACGAGGTAACTGACCAATTTGCTGCATATGGCTACAACCCTTTTTGGGGCTATATAGAAACCTTTTTATGGTTCTTTATAGAACCTTTATGGGGAATGGTTCCACAAATAACTGTCCTTAATCTCAAAGGTTCTTTGTAGATCCTTTTGTAGAACCGTGCAGGTTTTTTCTCTTCTGGTTAGTCATATTATATTGTTAAAATTCCTTAGGCATTATTATTCTAGCTCTGGAACAGTTGGCGGTCGCTGAGGAGAGAATTGAGAACCACTGATTTAGTCAACTCAATTGACACGAGGCCATACAGTACATGAGTCTTTCACAAAATACTCTCAATGCCCATAGTCATAGTTAACATATAATCGGGCTGATAGGGTTCTCTGGAACCATCACCCTTCCCAAATAACTCTTTTGAGGAGCCCTATTTTCTTTCTGTGTATCAACCCTATGAGCTTCTACTGCACAGAACCCTCACATGACTTAGATCACACATTTCTGCAATGGCACACACAGAGAGAGAAAGAGCGCGCGAGAGAGAGCGAGAGAGGGAGGGAGAGCTGGAAGAGAGAAAGAAATAAGGAGAGTCCTATGTGCCTGCCAGGGCTTCGTCTTTCACCTTCATCCCCTGGGGTCTCTCCTCACCACCCACCAGATAAATAAACTCCAGGACAGGACCCATGAGGAGTATGTGTGGGCGTCAGCTTCTCCGATCTACTATTTTAAGATGCAACACGGAGACAAGATTTTGGAACAATGCTTTTTCTCCCTCTATTCCTTCCTCTCATCTTGTGCTGAAGTTAGTCAGACAAAGGCAACAAGAGAAGAGGCAGCACAACAAAGAGGTGTTTTTATTATTCGCCGTGTACAATAATGATTGCATGTTGACTGAGCTCTCAGGATAAAGCTCTAATGAGTTTGCCGTCTTCGACAAGGTGTTAGCAGAATGTCTTAGCTGTGTTTATCAGTTACACCCCTACACAAACTGTCTGTGTGGAGGCTTGTCTTTTCATGAAGTACACAGAAGTGTTTTTTTTAATGACTTACTTTGTAATGCCACAGTTTTGTTAGCTGTTAAGATGTTCTGAGGTAGACTTACACACATGTACTTTCACAAATACTCTCTGTCACACACACACACACATGCACCTCTTTGCCAGCAAGACTTGAGGAATACAAATTTGGGGTATTTTCTCTGCGGTAGATTTGTTGTACAGATGTAGCCTTGTTTCTGACAGACAAGTTATGTACAATACTCCATCCCTGTGCTGGGTTGTCTCTCACACACTGTCTCCTACATCTGCCCCTGCTGCTCCCGTCTCAGAGTGATGAGTAGTCCGACACCACTCCCACAGCCCCACACTCCTACTGAATCGTAATAGAATTGTGAGAACTATCAGGAATGGCTTCCAGTGTGTGTGTGTGCGTGTGCGTGAGTGTGTGACAGAGCAGGAACAGATGGTATTTGGGAAGGGGATCCACAGTGCCATCTCCATGACACACACACACAAACCCGTGCACTGTGGCACTGCCATCTCCCTGGCACAGCCTGGTTGTAATAAGGTGATAATGGATGCCACTCGACACCTACAACCTGTCACTCAGCCAACACACACACACACACACACACACCTGTACTTACGTTCTAGTTTCTGTAACACTGTTTTTAAAGTGAAATGTATTCAGAATCATGTTTAAGCTAGCTGCTGTCCTTCTCTCTGTCATATCTCATCTCGCCCATTACAGATGAAATTCATCAGGAAAAGTCTGGAAAAGTCACAAGTTTAGTCAGAGTCCACACTAGAATACCACTTAGAATGCATAGACGGTAACATTAGCTTCATTGTTTCAGAATAAGCAGTATGCTGAATAGTATGTGGGTATATTGAAACAGCTCCAAAATGCTAAAATTATGGACAATATTCTATGCACTGGCCTTAGGTAATTATATTTTATATGACCACATTAATCACAGACTCAGGTGTGTATAATATACAGTATTGTGTGTATACTGTAATATATTCTCTATTCTGATATATATATATAATCAATATCTGCTTTCTAATTCACATCGAATAACTCCATGTGTTGGTTGATGTTAGTCCAATGTTCAAAGACCCGTAATAGCTCTCTGTCTTTGTGAAACCAGGGCATTAAAGCTTTATCCACTACTCTCATTCTGAACACACAAGCCCATCTCCATAAATAGCATCAAATATTTATCCTGCATGGTACCTGCATGGTACCTGCCATATCAAAGCTATTTGCTTCCTTTGTCTTTTCATGCACCCGAGGTAAGCAAGAGTTAGGAAGAACATCTCAGCATTTCTTTTGAAGTGCATCATTCTACTCCGTAAAAAGTGGGACGGCACTGTTCATCTGAAGTGCTTTTCCTGATTGGTATGCGTAAAAATTACGCATTGGTTCAACCTATTCTATTATATTTTTCTGAAATCAAATAATGACAGATCAAAGTGTTTTTTTGAATTGAATGAACGCTTCTAAATTGCTTTTAACGCGTCATTTCCATTTACATTGCATAGCGGTGGATGCAATTTAGCGGCAGCAGCAGCCTATCAAAAGAGTTGGAGGCATGGCCTATTGGGGGGGGGGGGGGGGCTTTCAGATAGTTATTTTTGGCCAACCTGAGTCCAGGTAATGTATTTTTGCTATTTTTAACCTCTAATTCCTCCCAATCCCGGATCCGGGAGCACCCCCATCAGTAAAAAAGCTGACTAGCATAGCCTAGCATAGCGTCACAAGTAAATACTAGCATCTAAATATCATTAAATCACAAGTCCAAGACACCAGATGAAAGATACACATCTTGTGAATCCAGCCATCATTTCTGATTTTTAAAATGTTTTACAGGGAAGACACAATATGTAAATCTATTAGCTAACCACGTTAGCAAAAGACACCACTTTTTTTACTCCACCATTTTTTTACTGCATCAGTAGCTATCACAAATTCGACCAAATAAAGATATAAATTGCCACTAACCAAGAAACAACTTCATCAGATGACAGTCTGATAACATATTTATTGTATAGCATATGTTTTGTTAGAAAAATGTGCATATTTCAGGTATAAATCATAGTTTACCATTGCAGCCACCATCACAACTCTCACCAAAGCGACTAGAATAACTACAGAGAGCAACGTGAATTACCTAAATACTCATCATAAAACATTTCTGAAAAATACACAGCATACAGCAAATGAAAGACAAAGATCTTGTGAATCCAGCCAATATTTCAGATTTTTTAAGTGTTTTACAGCGAAAACACAATATAGCATTATATTAGCTTACCACAATAGCCAGAAACACAACACCATTTACCAGCAGCAAAGGTTAGCGATCGTAACAAGCAAGCAAAAGATATATAATTTTTGACTAACCTTCATAAACTTCTTCAGATGACAGTCCTGTAACATCATATTACACAATGCATATAGGGTTTGTTCGAAAATGTGCATATGTAGCGGCACAAATCGTGGTTATACAATGTGAGTAGTGGCCAAACTTCAAGCAATCTGTCCGGCGCCATCTTGGAGAGGCACCTAATCTAATCGATAACTATTCATAAACTTGACTAAAAAATACAGGTTGGACAGCAAATGAAAGATACATTAGTTCTTAATGCAACCGCTGTGTTAGATTTTTTAAATTAACGTTACTGCGCATACAGCGTGCGCTAAAGCGAGACCGCACCGAAATTCATGGCGGAATTATTGTTTAACATTTGTCAACATAAATACGAATTAACAGCATAAAGACTTCTTACTATTTGACGAGCTTCCATCAGAATCTTGGGCAAGGTGTCCTTTCTCCAGAACAATCGTCTTTTGGTTGAAAGATGTCCTCTTCTCCTGTAGAATTAGCAGCTAACGCTAGCTATGTGCCGGAGAGGTGTCCAACTCGTGATAGCGCGTGACAAAGAAATTCCAGAAAATCGCAATAAACTGATATAAACTGCTATAAGTCGGTTTAAATTAACTACCTTATGAAGTTTTTAAGACAAAAATCAAATTAAATCAGAGCCGGAGATATAGAACTGCTAAAACGAAAGCTTTTCAGGACGCCATTGTGATGTCCCTCCTGCGCCAGGCGCCCCGTTGAAAAGAACGGACCTTCCGTTCCACGGGCTTTTATAGTGCCCCAGATGGTGCAATCCACTCCATTGAAATTTTCACCGCTTACTGACATCTAGAGGAAGGCGTATGCAGTGCATGTAGCCCCATAGCTTACATGGGAATTTATAAACTGACCCTAGAACAGAGACCTCGATTTCAGAAATCTCACTCCTTGACAGGAAGTGTGCTGCAGAATAAGTTCAGTTTCACTCAGAGAAATAATTCAAACGGTTTTAGAAACTAGAGAGTGTTTTCTATCCAATAGTAATAATAATATGCATATTGTACGAGCAAGAATTGAGTACGAGGCATTTTAATTTGGGAACGAATTTTTACAAAGTCGAAATGGCGCCCCCCTATTGACAAGAATTAAGAAGGTATGTTCACTGCTAGCACCGACGCATAAATGATATTGGCATAAGTGCTGTGATACTAAAGTGTCAGGAAACATTTCCATTGAAGAGATGGTCACCATTTGGGTAAAATATTATAACCAGTTAATGTGAAAGTTTTATGTAAAAAAGTGTTTGGAGTCATTATTTAATGTTATGGAACCAATTTACTACCTTGACTAACGGGAAATTGATTGAATTGCTTCTAACCCAATTGAAGAAATGTGGATAGGTAATTCCAAAGTGAAAAATCTACTTGGTACAACATGAATAAATGGGTTGTGTGTATATATATTTGTTTGTATTTGTTATTTATTAGGGATATGTTGGAACTTCAAATATAGGTTTGTTATTAATCAAATATAAAAGTTGGCATTGAATCATATATTTGGTTTCAACAAATGTAGTTTTTGTAGGGTTTTTTTCAAACGAGAAAAACAAACTAATTGACTTACCAGTTGATGGAAATTCTTTAGGTTGATTTTTATATTTTATATTTTTCTCTCCATAACTTTCCCCCTTCCTTAGAAGAACTTCACTCTGACTGTCTGTAGTTTGAAATATAACTAAAATCTGCTGTTCTGATTCTAAAATGGAACTGTCCAGTACATGATTATAACCCACTGTTTCAAAGTGAGACTATAGTATTATCCTCAACCTCTCTCATTCTTATGTCGCCGGGTTCCATATTTGATTTCAAACAGTGGTAGAGACAGCTCATGTACCATGCTGGTTGTCTGAGTGCTGTGTGCCGTCTTTTATCAGGCTGACAAAGACAGTGATGACAAAGGCGGGGGGAGGGTCTGAATCACTACCTGGAGCCTCAAGAGGCTTAGGTGAGATGATGGTGGCGTCTAATCCGACTGCCATTAGGTAGTGAAGAGGTGGAAGGGGGAGGAGAGGAGACACTGAGTCAGACACTGATCATGACTCAACCACTCTGAGATGTCTGAGGGAGCGAGAGAGAGAGAGAGAGAGAGGAGGGGATGAGAGAGAGTAGAAAGAGAGAGGCAAGCAGAGGGGAGGAGGCTGAAAGAGAGAGAAAGTAGATGCAGAGAGAAGTGATGGGAGAAAGAGAGAGAGAGAGAGTATATAGAGAGGGGATGGGAGGGAAAGAAAGAAAGAGTAGATGAGGAGAAAGGGAATGGGAGTAGCGAAGAGAAAGAGGTGGTTAGAGTGAGTGAGATACAAAATGGCACAGACAGAGAGAGCTGCTACAATCTTCCCTGTCCCTCATTACAAGTAGTGTGTTATCTCTCTTTTAGCCTGTATCTTAACAGGTGAGCCAATCATCATATCAGAGAGTAGGCTGTTTATCATGTCATTTTAGAAGATAGTATCTAGTGGCATAGGGTGGTCCAGTGATCTCTGGAACAGACAGCATTGGTTTAAATCTGGCTCACTGATATTTCAGCAACTCTTTCCTCCCTGTCCTATGCAATAACCCCAAAATACTTGAGGAGTGGGACTGCCCCCCTCCTTCAAAAAAAGATATCTAGAAGTTTTAAAAGTTTTGGGCATCAAGGTGGAATGTCATCTTGATTGTTAGGATGAGGAAACACTTCCCAAACTCGTTTAATCTTAAAATTCCTACACATCAAAACCACTTTGGGATAAACACTATCCCCAAAACTATCCCAAAGAAGCAAACATATGCTTCTATTTTCACAAAGATCAAAGAGGTAGTTATCATAAAAATTGTGTCATGATTTAAAAAAAGATCTGGCCACCGTTGGACCACTTTTTTAAAATCTTGTTTTTATATCATCACATTGAAGCCCTTTGGAGCTACGTTTACAAGCCCTTTTTTCAGCAGCCAACAATTTTGAGAATAACTTTATGAAGGGCATGCGTGCTATCAACTCTCTGGGTTTTGGAAAGCTTATCAAAGTTTATTGGTCACATACACAGATTTCCAGATGTTATCAATGGTGCTGCGAAATTCTTATTTTATTCTTAATTCAGCCACAGTGTCAGATTTCAAAAAAGCTTTACGGCGAAAGCAAACCATGCTATTATCAGAGGACAGCACCCCATCAAACAAACACATACAAATCATATTTCAACCCGCCAGGCGCGACACAAAAGTCAGAAATAACGATATAATTCATGCCTTACCTTTGAAGATCTTCTTCTGTTGGCACTCCAATATGTCCATTAAACATCAAAAATGGTCCTTTTGTTAGATAAATTCCGTCGTTATATCTCCAAAATGTCCATTTATTTGGCGCGTTTGATTCAGAAAATACACCGGTTCCAACTCACGCAACATGACTACAAAGTATCTATTATGGCTACTTCTTCATTTCTCAAAGGAAAAACATCAACCAATTTCTAAAGACTGTTGACATCTAGTGGAAGCGATAGGAACTGCAAGCAAGTGCCTTAAAAATCTAGATCCACATAGAAAAGAGAGTGACCTCAACAACAAAAAATCCTGGATGGTTTCTCCTCGGGGTTTCGCCTGCCAAATAAGTTCTGTTATACTAACAGACATAATTTTAACAGTTTTAGAAACTATAGAGTGTTTTCTATTATATGCATATCCTAGCTTCTGGGCCTGAGTAGCAGGCAGTTTACTTTGGGCACACTTTTCATCCAGACGTGAAAATAGTGCCCCCTAGCCTTAAGATGTTTTATGTACAGTAACATCTAGGAATACAATAACAATGCACACATCATCCAAAAGTTTCTTTTTTTTAATAAGAAATTGAGACATATCAGAACGAGCAATGTCAGAGTCCGGAATATAAATATATATGTATAAAATGGTGTGTATAGACAGCATGGACAAAATACACTGAGTGTACAAAACATTAGGAACACCTTCCTAATATTGATTTGCACCCCCTTTTGCACTCAGAACAGCCTCAGTTCGTCGCGCCATGGACTCTACAAGGTATCGAAGCATTCAACAGGGATGCTGGCCCTATGTTTATTCCAATGCTTCCCACAGTTGTGTCAAGTTGGCTGGATGTCCCTTGGGTGGTGATCCATTCTTGATACACACAGGAAACTGTTGAGTGTGAAAACCCCAGCATCGTTGCAGTTCTTGACACATTTAAACCGGTGCAACTGGCACCTACTACCATACTGCCCATTCAAAGGCACTTAAATATTTTGTCTTGACCATTCACCCCCCTGAATGGCACACATACACAATCCATGTCTCAATTGTCTCAAGGCTTAAAAATCCTTCTTTAACCTGTCTCCTCCCCTTCATCTACACTGATTGAAGTGGATTTAAAGGTGCTCTATGCAGAAATTGCTCCTCTATCTCTAATAGTTTGCCTAATTTCAGTTTATGTGACATAAAGCAAGTGTAGTGTAAAAAAAAATTGTACCATCTAAACCGCTAAATATCTTTTCCATAAGTTGGATGAATTTTGGCCCATTCCTTCTGACAGAGCTGGTGTAACTGAGTCAGGTTTGTAGGCCTCCTCGCTCGCACACGCTTTTTCAGTTCTGCCCACAAATGTTCTATAGGATTGAGGTCAGGGCTTTGTGATGGCCACTCCAATACCTTGACTTTGTTGTCCTTAAGCCATTTTGCCACAACTTTGGAAGTATGCTTGGGGTCATTGTCCATTTGGAAGACCCATTTGCGACCAAGCTTTAACTTCCTGACTGATGTCTTGAGATGTTGCTTCAATATATCCACATAATTTTCCTCCCTCATGATGCCATCTATTTTGTGAAGTGCACCAGTACCTCCTGCAGAAAAGCACCCCCACAACATGATGCTGTCACCCCTGTGCTTCACAGTTGGGATGGTGTTCTTCGGCTTGCAAGCCTCCCCCTTTTTTCTCCAAAAATAACAATGGTCATTATGGCCAAACGGTTCTATTTTTGTTTCATCAGATCAGAGGACATTTCTCCAAAAAGTACAAACTTTGTCCCCATGTGCAGTTGCAAACCGTAGTCTGGCTTTTTTATGGCGGTTTTGGAGCAGTGGCTTCTTCCTTGCTGAGCGGCCTTTCAGGTTATGTCGATATAGGACTCGTTTTACTGTGGATATAGATACTTTTGTACCTGTTTCCTCCAGCATCTTCAAATCAAATCAAATTGTATTTGTCACATACACATGGTTAGCAGATGTTAATGTGAGTGTAGCGAAGTGCTTGTGCTACTAGTTCCGACCATGCAGTAATATCTAACAATATCTATCTCACAAGGTCCATTGCTGTTGTTCTGGGATCGATTTGCACTTTTCGCACCAAAGTACGTTCATCTCTAGGAGACAGAACGCGTCTCCTTCCTGAGCGGTATGACGGCTGCGTGGTCCCATGGTGTTTATACTTGCGTACTATTGTTTGTACAGATGAATGTGGTACCTTCAGGCATTTGGAAAATGCTCCCAAGGATGAACCAGACTTGTGGAGGTCGACAATGTTTTTTCTGAGGTCTTGGCTGATTTCTTTTGACTTTCACATGATGTCAAGCAAAGAGGCACTGAGTTTGAAGGTAGGCCTTGAAATACATCCACAGGTACAACTCCAATTGACTCAAATGATGTAAATTAGCCTATTACAAGCTTCTAAAGCCATGACATCATTTTCTGGAATTTTCCAAGCTGTTAAAAGGCACAGTCAACTTAGTGTATGTAAACTTCTAACCCACTGGAATTGTGATACAGTGAATTATAAGTGAAATAATCTGTCTGTAAACAATTGTTGGAAAAATTAATTGTGTCATGCACAAAGCAGATGTCCTAACCTACTTGCCAAAACTATAGTTCTTTAACAAGAAATTTGTGGAGTGGTTGAAAAACGAGTTTTAATAACTACAACCTACGTGTATGTAAACTTCCGACTGTACAGTCGTGGCCAAACGTTTTGAGAAAGCGCAAAGCATTGCATTTAACCATGGCATAGTGACTGGGAATATGGTTGAATAGAAACAGTGTAGTTATTCCCTCTGTAAGGCAATCAAACAGGGAAAACATCAGTACAGAGACAAAGTGGAGTTGCAATTCAACGGCTCAGACACAAGATGCATGTGGCAGGGTCTACAGACAATCACTAATTACAAATGGAAAACCAGCCACGTCGCGGACACCGATGTCTTGCTCCCAGACAAGCTAAACACCTTCTTCGCCCGCTTTGAGGATAACACAGTGCCACCAAAGCCTCCCTCTCCCAAGACATTTAAACTTGTTAACCCTGCCGGCCCAGACGGCATCCCTAGCCGCGTCCTCAGAGCATGCACAGACCAGCTAGCTGGAGTGTTTAGGAACATATTAAATCTCTCCCTATCCCAGTCTGCTGTCCACGCTTGCTTCAAGATGTCTACCATTGTTCCTGTACCCAAGAAATCTAAGGTAACTGAACTAAATGACTATTGCCCCGTAGCACTCACTTCTGTCATCATGAAGTGCTCTGAGGGGCTAGGTAAGGATCATATCACCTCTACCTTACCTGACACCCTAGACCCACTTGTCACGATCGTCTTTGGGTGAGAGAGAGGACCAAGGCGCAGCGTGTGCAAAATACATCTTCTTTTATTAAAGAAGAGAGAAAAAACAAGAAACGAACAACTATACACAAACTAACAAAATAACAAACTGACGACCGTGAAGCTATACATATAAATAGTGCTGACACAAACACTACACATAGACAATTACCCACAAATGCATGATGCCCATGGCTGCCTTAAATATGGCTCCCAATCAGAGACAAATGAAAGACATCTGTCTCTGATTGAGAACCACTCAGGCAACCATAGACATACCTAGACACATTCACTCAACCATAGACATACCTAGAAACATTCACTCAACACAAACTCATACACTACACCCAACACCCCCTTTACCATATAACCACCCAAAATGACAAAACACAAACATTCCCCATGTCACACCCTGACCTAACTAAAATAATAAAGAAAACAAAGAATACTAAGGCCAGGGCGTGACATAACCCCCCCCTTAAGGTGCGAACTCCGGGCGCACCAGCATAAAGTCTAGGGGAGGGTCTGGGTGGGCGTCTGTCCACGGTGGCGGCTCTGGCACTGGTCGTGGTCCCCACCCCACCATAGTCACTACCCGCTTTCGTAGCCTCCTCCAAATGGCCACCCTCCACATTAACCCCACTGGATTAAGGGGCAGCACCGGACTAAGGGGCAGCACCGGACTAAGGGGCAGCTCCGGACTAAGGGGCAGCACCGGACTATGGGGCAGCACCGGACTAAGGGGCAGCACCAGGATAAGGGGCAGCACCAGGATAAGGGGCAGCACCAGGATAAGGGGCAGCTCCGGACTGAGGGACGGCAGCTCCGGACTGAGGGACGGATCCTGGCTGGATGACGGCTCTGGCGGATCCTGGCTGGACGGCTCTGGCGGATCCTGGCTGGACGGCTCATGGCTGGCTGACGGATCTGGCTGCTCATGGCTGGCTGACGGATCTGGCTGCTCATGGCTGGCTGACGGATCTGGCTGCTCATGGCTGGCTGACGGATCTGGCTGCTCATGGCTGGCTGACGGATCTGGCTGCTCATGGCTGGCTGACGGATCTGGCTGCTCATGGCTGGCTGACGGATCTGGCTGCTCATGGCTGGCTGACGGATCTGGCTGCTCATGGCTGGCTGACGGCTCTGGACGCTCATGGCTGGCTGACGGCTCTGGTAGATCCTGTCTGGTTGGCGGCTCTGGCAGATCCTGTCTGGTTGGCGGCTCTGGCAGATCCTGTCTGGTTGGCGGCTCTGGCAGATCCTGTCTGGTTGGCGGCTCTGGCAGATCCTGTCTGGTTGGCGGCTCTGGCAGATCCTGACTGACGAATGGCTCTAGCGGCTCCTGACTGACTAACGGCTCTGACGGCTCGGGACAGACGGGCGGCTCTAATGGCTCGGGACAGACGGATGGCTCAGATGGCGCTGGGGAGACGGATGGCTCAGATGGCGCTGGGGAGACGGATGGCTCAGATGGCGCTGGGGAGACGGATGGCTCAGATGGCGCTGGGGAGACGGATGGCTCAGATGGCACTGGGCAGACGGATGGCTCTGGCCGGTTGAGGCGCACTGTAGGCCTGGTGCGTGGTGCCGGAACTGGAGGCACCGGGCTAAGGACACGCACCTTCAGGCTAGTGCGGGGAGAAGGAACAGGGCATACTGGACCCTGGGGACGCACATTAGGCCTAGTGCATGGTGCCGGAACTGGTGGTACCGGGCTGGGGACACGCATCTCAGGGCTAGTGCGGGGAGAAGGAACAGGGCATACTGGACCCTGGGGACGCACATTAGGCCTAGTGCGTGGTGCCGGAACTGGTGGTACCGGGCTGGGGACACGCATCTCAGGGCTAGTGCGGGGAGCAGCAACAGGATGCACAGGACTCTGGAGACGCACAGGAGGCTTGGTGCGTGGCGCCGGAAATACCGGGCCGTGCAGGCGTACTGGTTCCCTTGAGCACCGAGCCTGCCCAACCTTACCTGGTTGAATGCTCCCCGTCGCCCGACCAGTGCGGGGAGGTGGAATAACCCGCACCGGGCTATGTAGGCGAACCGGGGACACCATGCGTAAGGCTGGTGCCATGTATGCCGGCCCGAGGAGACGCACTGGAGACCAGACGCGTTGAGCCGGCTTCATGGCACCTGGCTCAATGCCCAATCTAGCCCTACCAGTGCGGGGAGGTGGAATAACCCGCACCGGGCTATGAACACGTACAGGAGACACCGTGCGCTCTACTGCGTAACACGGTGTTCGCCCGTACTCCCGCTCTCCACGGTTAGCCTGGGAAGTGGGCGCAGGTCTCCTACCTGCCCTCAGCCCACTACCTCTAAGCCCCCCCCCAAGAAATGTTTTGGGTTGACTCACAGGCTTCCTACCGCGTCGTCGTGCTGCCTCCATTCGCCGGTATCCCTCCTCGCACTGCGCCAGAGAATCCCAGGCGGGCTCCGGCACTCGCCCTGGGTCGATCGCCCACCTGTCGATCTCCTCCCACGTAGTGTAGTCCAGATTACGCTCCCATTGCCATTCCTCCTTGCGCTGCTCCTGTTGCCGCTTATCACGCTGCTTGATCCCGCATTGGTGGGTAATTCTGTCACGATCGTCTTGCGAAGAGAGTGAGGACCAAAATGCAGCGTGTGCAAAATACATCTTCTTTTATTAAAGAAGAGAGAAAAAACAAGAAACGAACAACTATACACAAACTAACAAAATAACAAACTGACGACCGTGAAGCTATACATATAAATAGTGCTGACACAAACACTACACATAGACAATTACCCACAAATGCATGATGCCCATGGCTGCCTTAAATATGGCTCCCAATCAGAGACAAATGAAAGACATCTGTCTCTGATTGAGAACCACTCAGGCAACCATAGACATACCTAGACACATTCACTCAACCATAGACATACCTAGAAACATTCACTCAACACAAACTCATACACTACACCCAACACCCCCTTTACCATATAACCACCCAAAATGACAAAACACAAACATTCCCCATGTCACACCCTGACCTAACTAAAATAATAAAGAAAACAAAGAATACTAAGGCCAGGGCGTGACACCACTTCAATTTGCATACCGCCCCAATAGATCCACAGACGATGCAATTTCCATCGCACTCCACACTGCCCTATCCCATCTGGACAAGAGGAATACCTACATTATGTAAGAATGATGTTCATTGACTATAGCTCAGCCTTCTACACCATAGGACCCTCCAAGCTCATCATTAAGCTTGGGGGCCCTGGGTCTTAACCCCGCCCTGTGCAACTGGATCCTGTGCTTCCTGACGGGCCGCCCCAGGTGGTGAAAGTAGGAAACAACACCTCCACTTCACTGATCCTCAACACAGGGACCCAACAAGGGTGCGTGCTCAGCCCCCTCCTATACTCCCTGCCATGCATGCCTCCAACTCAATCGTCAACTTTGTAGACAAGACAACAGTGTAGGCCTGATTACCAACAATGACGAGACAGCCTAGAGGGAGGAGGTGAGAGCCATGGCGGAGTGCTGCCAGGAAAATAACCTCTCCCTCACCCCCTCAAATCAAAGGAACTGATCGTGAACTTCAAGAAACAGCAGAGAGAGCATGCTCCTATCCACATCGACGGGACCGCAGTGGAGAAGGTGAAAAGCATCAAGTTCCTCGGCATACACATCACGACGATCTGAAATGGTCCACCCACACAGACAGTGTGATTAAGAAGGCGCAACAGCGTCTCGTCAACCTCAGTGGGCTGAAGAAATGTGGCTTGGCCCCTATAAGACCCTCACAAACTTTTACAGATGCACAATTGAGAGCATCCTGTCGGGCTGTATCACTGCCTGGTACGGCAACTGCACTGCCCGCAACCGCAGGGCTCTACAGAGGGTGTTGCGGTCTGCTCAACGCATCACCAGTGGCACACTGCCTGCCTTCCAGGACACATACAGCACCCGATGTCACAGCAAGGCCAAAAAGATCATCAAGAACATCAACCACCCGAGCCATGGCCTGTTCACCCTGCTATCATCCAGAAGGCGAGGTCAGTACAGGTGCATCAAAGCTGTGACCGATAGACTGAAAAACAGCTTCAATCTCAAGGCCATCAGACTGTTATATAGCCATCCATCAGACTGTTAAATAGCCATCCATCAGACTGTTAAATAGCCATCACTAGCTGGCTACCACCCAGTTACTCAACCCTACACCTTAGAGACTACTGCCCTATATACATAGACAGGGATTCACTAGTCACTTTAATAATGTTTACATACTGCTTTACTCATTTCATATGTATACACCGTATTCTATTCTACTGTATTTTAGTCAATGCCACTCTGACATTGATCGTCCTAATATTTATATATTTCTTAACTCCATTCTTTTAATTTAGATTTGTGTGTATTGTTGTGAATTGTTTGAATTTACTGCACTGTTGGAGCTAGGAACACAAGTGTTTCGCTACACCCGCAATAGCATCTGCTAAATATGTGTATGTGACCAATGATTTGATTTGATTGAATTATTGCAGTTCGGTTCTATCAGTGGTTTTAACAGTTGTTTTTATGGTTAAGACACATGAAAGCAGTTATTATTGGAAGGAAAACTGCATCGATGTCTACTATAGTTTATCACACATACAGTAATATGGCTTGGTAAATTACCTTACACCATAGCATGAGTCTTTAAAGACATGGCATTTTTACTATTTTGTTGCCTTACAACCTGGAACTAAAATTGATTTTTTGGGGGGTTTGTATAATTTGATTTACACAACATGTCTACCTCTTTGAAGATGCAAAATGGCGTGCATAACTATCCAGCCCCTCAAAGTCAATACTTTGTAGAGCCACCTTTTGCCGCAGTTACAGCTGCAAGTTTCTTGGGGTATGTCTCTATAAGCTTGGCCTAGCCACTGGGATTTTTTCCCATTCTTCAAGGCAAAACTGCTTCAGCTCCTTCAAGTTGGATGGGTTCCGCTGGTGTACAGCAATCTTTAAGTCCTACCACAGATTCTCAATTGGATTGAGGTCTGGCTTTGACTAGGCCATTCCAAGACATTTAAATGTTTCCCCTTAAACCACTCGAGTGTTGCTTTAGCAGTATGCTTAGGGTCATTGTCCTGCTGGAAGGTGAACCTCTGCCCCAGTCTCAAATCTCTGGAAGACAGAAACAGGTTTCCCTCAAGAATTTCTCTGTATTTAGCGCCATCCATCATTCCTTCAATTCTGACCAGTTTCCCAGTCCCTGCCGATGAAAAAAATCCCCACAGCATGATGCTGCCACCACCATGTGGATGTTGTTCTCGGGTGATGAGAGTTGTTGGGTTTGCACAGAGATAGCGTTTTCATTGATGGACAAAAAGCTACATTTTAGTCTCATCTGACCAGAGTACCTTCTTCCATATGTTTGGGGAGTCTCCCACATTCCTTGTTTGCTTATTTTTTCTTTAAGCAATGGATTTTTTCTGGCCACTCTTCCATAAAGCCCAGCTCTGTATGGCTTAAGTGTATAGCTTAAAGTGGTCCTATGGACAGATACTCCAATCTCCGCTGTGGAGCTTTGCAGCTCTTTCAGGGTTATCTTTGGTCTCTTTGTTGCCTCTCTGATTAATGCCCTCCTTGCCTGGTCTGTAAGTTTTGGTGGGCAACCCTCTCTTGGCAGGTTTGTTGTGGTGCCCCATTTTTTTTATAATGGATTTAATGGTGCTCCGTGGGATGTTCAAAGTTTCTGATATTTTTTTATAACCCAACCCTGATCTGTACTTCTCCACAACTTTGTCCCTGACCTGTTTGGAAAGCTCCTTGGTCTTCATGGTGCCACTTGCTTGGTGGTGCCCCTTGCTTAGTGATGTTGCAGACTCTGGGGCCTTTCAGAACAGGTGTATATCTACTGAGATCATGTGACAGATCATGTGACAGTTAGATTGCACACAGGTGGATTTTATTTAACTAATTATGTGCCTTCTGAAGGTAATTGGTTGCACCAGATCTTATTTAGGGGCTTCATAGCAAAGGGGGTGAATTCATATGCCTGCACAACTTTTCAGTAATTGTATCTTTTTTATTTTTTGAAACAAGTAATTTTTTCCATTTCACTTCACCAATCTGGACTATTTTGTGTATGTCCAATACATGAAATCCAAATAAAAATCAATTTAAATTACAGGTTGTAATGCAACAAAATAGGAAAAACGCCAAGGGGGATGCATACTTTTGCAAGGCACTGTAGCTAACTCTCCCTGGCTTGTTATTTGGCTTTTATTCGTTTTCATTTAGCCACATTTAATTTGGTCATTTTGACATGTTGTAACAGCGTTGTAAAGGGATCAGAGGCTTTGTGTCACGATTCTGTGTTGTCCCCAGGCCCCAACCCTGTGGTTCTGAGGGACAGGAATATTTTGGTGGGTGTTGGAAACTAATTTGACAATTCAGAGGATTCATCCATGTCTTCATCCCTGTCTATCCACTTTTCTACAACCCACATTGTTGCATGATATTTATTTTGCCAGTGGCTGGCTTATCTCTCTCTTGCCACTCACTCACTTTCTCTCTTTGGTTCTCCTTCTCTCTTTTCCCTACTCTCTTTTCTTTCTCTAGATCACTCTCTCCTCTCTCTCTCTCTCTCTCACTCACTCTCTTTCTCTCTTTGGTTCTCCTCTCTTTTCTCTCTTTGGTTCTCTCTCTCTCTCTCTCTCCCTTCCTCTTTCTCTCCATCTACCCCCTCTTTCTCTCTCTCTCTCTCTCACTCACTCTCTTTCTCTCTTTGGTTCTCCTCTCTTTTCTTTCTCTAGATCTCTCTCTCTCCCTTCCTCTTTCTCTCCATCTCCCCCCTCTTTCTCTCTCTCTCTCTCTCTCTTGTTCTCCCCAATTTCTCTCTCTCCCTTCCTCTTTCTCTCCATCTCCCCCCTCTTTCTCTCTCTCTCCCCCTCTCCCTCCCTCTGCCTCCATTTCACTCACTACGAACAAAATTCTCCTATCTTTTAATTTAATCAGATGCGTTATGGTTTTTCCTTGATGCATCACTCAGAAACAATAGTAAAGCCTCCTCATGATTGCTGGAAAACCGCAAGGTGTACTAATCACAAGCTGAAACCTTTCAACTTTCTTTTTTTTTTAACATGCATGCATTAACCTAATTATGCATGACATGTGTTGTACATGAAAAACTATATGAATAGTAATACCATCATGCTATCATTGTTGCTATGGATACAAGCGTCTGCTAAATTACTAAAATGTAAATGTGATGTAAATGTAGGATTTATTATCATTAAAGCTCAGAATGCTTGTAACGGCAGTCTAAGTCGTCCTCCTCCTCAGACGAGGAGAGGCGAGAAGGATCTGAGGACCAATGTGCAGCGTGGTAATTTTCCATTATTTAATTAACACAAAACAAGACACTATACAAAATGACAAAACAAACTAACCGTCACAGTCCTAGCTGGTGCAGACAAAACACAAAGACAGGAAACAACCACCCACAATCCCCAACACAAAACAAGCCACCTATATATGATTCTCAATCAGGAACAACGATTGACAGCTGTCTCTGATTGAGAACCATATTAGGCTGAACACAGAAACAGACGAACTAGACACACAACATAGAATTCCCACCCAGCTCACGTCCTGACCAACACTAAACAAGCAAAACACATAAGAACTCTGGTCAGGACGTTACAATGCTGGAATTCCATAACTACTAGAATGGCCATGACGGTCATTCTGACCGTTGATATTTCAATTGTATAAATATTCCATAAAAAATATTCCATAATAAATAATAAATTGCTGAATTAATGCATTTATTATGTTAAAATAGGTCATAAGAATACCTCAGGACACCAAATGTAAATTGTAATCAGTCAGAAAAATAAATGTGGCCAAAAGACATGATTAAATTGACAATAGTCTGATGGGTGACAATATTATAAATTGTCAAATAGAGAATGAAGAGACTGATGACCAAATCAAATCAAATTGTATTTGTCACATACACATGGTTAGCAGATGTTAATGCGAGTGTAGCGAAATGCTTGTGCTTCTAGTTCCGACCATGCAGTAATATCTAACAAGTAATCTAACCTAAGAATTTACATTTACATTTACATTTTAGTCATTTAGCAGACGCTCTTATCCAGAGCGACTTACAGTAGAGTGCATACATTTTTATTACATTTTTACATACTGAGACAAGGATATCCCTACCGGCCAAACCCTCCCTAACCCGGACGACGCTATGCCAATTGTGCGTCGCCCCACGGACCTCCCGGTTGCGGCCGGCTGCGACAGAGCCTGGGCGCGAACCCAGCCCAGCCTGGGCGCGAACCCAGAGACTTCACTGGGTTCGCGGGTTCCAATTTCACAACAACTACCTTATACACACAAGTGTAAAGGAATGAATAAGAATATGTACATAAAAATACATGAATGAGCGACAAATAAGTCTATAAAAAAAACATTATCATTGATAGAATCTTAATATCACAAACAGAACTGGAGTTATAACCAATTTAAGGAGGGCATGTCATTTTTTTATGGGTATCTCTGGCCTACGCCGCACATACAGTATAACACTGGGGCTCCTGAGTGGCGCAGCGGTCTAAGGCACTGCATCGCAGTGCTAGAGGCGTCACTACAGACCTTGGTTCAATCCCGAATGACGAAATGGATCATGACATCGCTGATGATTCATTCTGAACGGCTTTCCATATCTGGGAAAGGATCCATATCGGGTAACAGAGTGTTGGATCATGTTTCGGATCAGATGGCACTGCTGTACTAGGAGAAAGGAGGAACTCAGCGCTGGCCTGTTGCTATGTTCTACACAGTGGCGGGTACTTATGGATGCCAAGGGAAGACATTGTTGCCGTAGCATTGAATGCAAGGGAAGCCAGCGAGCATTTAAAATAAAATAATAGACATTCAGCGTTGAGCTAAACTGAGTGAGCTCAACTGTGAATGGTCCTGGCGCACCAAAAAAAAGGGTTACGGGTTTGGATTTGGCTTCACACCAATCACATGACATCAAATTCTCCATACTGGCCAATGATTATAACGGCAATTCTGATCCAACCATAAATTGTGCCCCTGGCCTGAGAGGATGAAATTCAATATGTAGCTTGATGTACTAGGCTAATGTTAACTAGCTGGCCTGGATCATCGTTGCCCATGAAGGAAGTTAGGCTAGCGAGCAAGCATTTTAGCCAGGTAGCCTAGTACAACAAAAACTAAAAGTGTGTCATTGGAATTTCTCTACAAGTGGGGTAGGTCAGCATGTTTTTCTACTTGCAAGCACACACACACACACACACACACACACAAATCAGTACCATGGACAGCCACATCATATTTTGTTTATGTTGATTGGACTAAATAATTTTTTGGTATCTTTTAGTTGTCACTGTATTAAACTAAGCATAGGTGATTTGATGATGTTGAAATGTTGAATTGAAAATGGTGCTGGAATAGTTGAGGCAGCGCCTGTTTTCTTTTCAACTTGCGGTAACTCTCCATGGTTGTAAATCAATGGTTGTTTAGTAATCTGAAAATGTTGAAAACATTAAACTTGCTTGAACATGTTGTAGGTCATGGAACTGTTTGCTGCTTTACGGTTTTGTGATGAAACAAAGGTGTGGTTGAATTTATTCTGTCACTGTGTCTTCTTATTGTCTCGGCCTTAGACCTATATATCAGGGTTGCAAGGCATATGCACTAACAGGTTATAGAGCGAACAACGCAATTATCACAATAGTGGTAATATGGCTTTTTTTCTGGCTTGGCTTCCCCAATGATTTTAACCATGCACCGCTACTGGTTCTACAACATGCTTGACTTGGCTGCTATCAACACACGCCATTGGAGGCTCCTCAGAGGAGGAAAGGGAGGACCATCCTCAGTGAATTTCATAAAAATAGTGAAACATTAAAAAAAGTTTGCATTTTTAGATCAACTGTCACCAAATAATTGATTAAAACACACTGTTTTGCAATGAAGATCTACAGTAGCCTCAGCAGCACTCTGTAGGGTAGCACCATGGTGTAGCTGGAGGACAGCTAGCTTCTGTCCTCCTCTGGGTACATTGATTTCAATACAAAATCTAGGAGGTTCATGGTTCTCACCCCCTTCCATAGACTTACACAGTAATTATGATAATTCCTCCAACCTATCAGAGCACTTGCAGCATAACTGACATGTTGTCTACCCAATCAAAGGATCAGAGAAATAATCTAGTACTGAAAGCATAAGCTACAGCTAGCTAGCACTGCAGTGAATAAAATGTGGTGAGTAGTTGACTCAAAGAGAGAGAAAGACAATAATTGAACAGTTTTGAACAAAATAATTTCTTCCAAAATTAAGGAGATGCGCACGAGAGAGAGGGAGAGCTAGCTATATTACGTAGTATAGATTTTTTTCCCTTATTTAGCTATTGTCAAATGCAGCTAGCTAGTTTAGCCTACTCAAACACCTGGCTCAAACAGAGAGGGATGCTATGTTAGCTAGTTGGCTATGGCTATCCAACACTTGAACTGTTCCAAGTCAGGGTAAGCTTTTGGTTTTATAAATGTATTGCCACCGTGGCCAGCCAGTGTAACCGCTAAACTGATTGCTGCTGACTACACTGTACTGCATGATTGTAGCGGTAGACACGTTAGTTCTAGTAGCTATTTTAGCTATGACATGGCAACGATGTATGCTATGTGTAGCAGTTAGCGGTCATGATATGAAGGTTTTGCTTGGAAAGGTTTTTTCCAAGGGAAAGGTGAAAGAAGGAGAGCGCATAGATAGATGCGAGATGGAATTATATATACAACGAGTTGTTTGTGTATGTCTGGTATGAAAGTGAATTGTGTTTGCGTGTGATCAGGGGTGTATTCATTTGGCCAATTCTGTTGAAAAACGTTTCTTAAACGGAAGCAAATGGAACAAAACGGGGATAAACATGAATTTGTCCGATAGAAACTCTCATTTTCAACTGTTAGACTAATGATTACACCCTACATCAGCTAGATCAGGAAAGAGTGTGCAAGGCGGTATTGAATGTGTCACTGTTTGTCACCTTGATTACAAAACAATTCTCTCAACCTGTGCACCTACGTTGTAAACTTTTGTTCATAGGGTAGGTTGTATTAACCTCATAATGGGTACAGGGACAATGTTAGTATCATGTAGTAGCCTATAGCTATCGATGTTAGATTGAGCTGGGTGAATGGAATATGAATGACAGTCATCTGATATGCTGTAGTAGAAATAAGGCCATGTTCATAAATAAAATGTTTTATCCTCCCTCGTCTTAAACAGCACCTACCGCCACTGACGCACACGTGTTGTTCAAGCAATGCATAAACAACACTGTGAGCATGAGAGACTTCATCATGAGTCTGGCACACAGGGTACTTGAGCGACATATGAGGGCCAAGTCAGCAGTAGCAGCAGCAAAGATTCCACGTGAGCCATTGCGCCAAATTGCGTACAGCTCCCGGAGAGGACAAACTTTACGGTGGGCAGATGCACTCCGAACAGAACCCACTACACCTGTTTCAGCTGCAAGCCACTTGTTTGTGGGAAGTGTTGCAATCAGGTAAAGTGACGAGGATTTGTGGTGACTGTTAGGACAAACGTTAGCAGCTAAATGAGATCCAAATGTTGCGTGAAGAGGTCCAAAATAATGTGTCCAATAACTGACCATAATAGATTATTTTTAGCCGCTGTCATATTGATATTTATATTAAAATGCCATTATTGTTTTTGTGTTGATTTTCACTATTATGTTCTTTCAAATATTTACATTTGGTATTCTAATGTTACCTAAGACCTTCATAAACACAACCAAATGGCATTGGCACGAAGGGGGGTCCAACGAGGACAGGCGTTTCTAGTTCAATTTATTTATTTGACTGGTGGCTATTAGTACTCCGAGGCCTGGCTATTCTACTGTTGAATATGTATACAGTCATTTTGACCGTGATGGCGCTTTGAGAATGAAATGCTCGGAAAGATTTAGTATTTTATGATATTTATCTGGAAGTACTGCTAGTGTAAAATACACATATTTAGGAGAAGTCAGGGACAGGTGAGTTCAAAGTTTTCATTGAAATGACAAAATTTAAAAGGGTTAACAGATATATGTTTTTATACAATCACCTTCATATACACCAGCTACAAAAGCCATTCTGCTAATAAGGATACAACATATGAAATTCTGGTAATCATAATAGTGGGACATAGTGGATCATCTTGTATCAATATCACCATATTGATCTGTGTTTTTAGTAGACATGATTGTTCTGCTTTTCTTATTCAAATCAAATGTTATTGGTCACATACGCCAAATACAGCAGGTATGGATGTTGCCTGTAGTCCATGGCTTCTGGAGTTATGGTTATGGTCCAGTTGATACATGCACCGGCAACATTAGCTGTGTGCCGTTATGTTCTTAATGATACACCATACGGCAATCATAATAATAGAACATTTAGGATCGTCTTGTATCAATATCACCATATTGATCTGTGTGTTTAGTAGACATGATTGTTCTTTTTTTCCTCATTACTGTGATGTTGTCGTTTCATATTATTGATATTGTATCTGAGCTGGTAATACAGTATCAGGCCCCCTAGACACACACACAGCAATCTCCTTTATAACATGTTTACCTTGTCGGGATGATTACCTTGAACACAATATTTCCTTGCTGTGGTCATCATTACAGCTTAATTGGCTTTAGGATATCCTGTCTTCTGTAGAAAACATCAATGTAAACAAATTAAAAACATGTTAGATTTTCTGATTTAACAAATCCTGCGGTGTCGAGTTAGAGAAGGAGAGATGAAGCTCGAGGAAAATAATAGCTTGACCTCTTGAATGAACTTTTCCATTTACACTTTTCGAGAGGATCCTTTTAGAAATGCTCAGTCAGACTCCCATTCCCAATTTCTCTCTCTATCTCTCTTTCTCTCTCTCTCCATCCCTCCTCCCCTCTCTTCTGTGAGGATGATCTTCCTCGCTTTCTACTCTTCTCCCTCCCACCCTCCTCATGTTCTGTCCACTCCAGCAGCAGGTGGTGGAGTGGTACTATAGAATAGAGCTTTGTGATCGCATATCAAATGCACACAAGCAAGTAAGTACAAAACACTCCCCTCCCCTAACGTACACTGCTGATTGTTGTTCTCTCCTGTTGGCTAGTATACTCCTGTGGTATTGAAACCAACTTCCTTGTCTAAGAGAGAACAGACATGTCAGCTGTCAGGAAACCACAATAGAGATGTTGTTTACTAGAGATGTTAGTGTGATTGTGGTTTGATGTGGAGGATGGATGCTTTGGTTCCAATGACACACTGTGTTGGTATTCTCAGCCTAGATTGTCGCTCTGTTTCTTGTGCCTTGTGAGAAGAACTTGTGTGAAGTGACAAAACATACTTTTGATGAGTCTAATAGTCAGTGGTTTACTATCAATGTGTTTGTGTGTTCGTGTGAGTCAACATATCAACACACAAACACACACACAAAATGAAATAAAAACGAAAATGTTCCCTCTTCAAAGCTGAGCAGGCTGGTTCCCGTGGCGATTAGATCTGTCAAAGCAACACGGGACGTCATACATAAAACTGTCAAGTTAAGAAATTAAAGTGCAGCAAAGCACTTACTCATATGATTTTGAATTCATTAATACAAATTATGGCTTGAGATGTGGAGTGAAATAACTCAGCGGACTGTTGACGATACCTGAGCCATGTTATATGATAGCATAATTCACACACAACACATTGCTGTATGGATGTTGGATGGCTGTGGAAGTTAGCAACAATCCACAATGTTGTTGTCACAATGTATTTCAAGTGATATAATATCCTCTGTCTTTTAAATGGTAGAATCGTTGGTTTGGCTATCTGTAGCTGAAATGTAATTCCATATCACTGCACTTTGGCTATTAGTGTACATTACGCACAGATCTAGGATCAGTGTCCTTGCCAAATCATGCAACACTGACCTTAGACCAGTGTCAAAGCAACAGTGACGAGACAGCCTATAGGGAGGAGGTCAGAGGTCAGAGACCTGGCTGTGTGGTACCAGGACAACAACCTATCCCTCAACGTGATCAAGACAAAGGAGATGATTGTGGACTACAGGAAAAAGAGGACCGAGCACGCCCCCATTCTCATCAACTGGGCTGTAGTGGAGCAGGTTGAGAGCTTCAAGTTCCTTGGTGTCCACATCACCAACAAACTATCATGGTCCAAGCACACCAAGACAGTCGTGAAGAGGGCACGACAAAACCTATTCCCCCTCAGGAAACTGAAAAGATTTGACATGGGTCCTCAGATCCTAAAAAGGTTCTACAGCTGCACCATCGAGAGCATCCTGACTGGTTGCATGACTGCCTGGTATGGCAACTCCTCGGCCTCCGACCGCAAGGCACTACAGAGGGTAGTGCGTATGGCCCAGTATTTCACTGGGGCCAAGCTTCCTGCCATCCAGGACCTCTATACCAAGTGGTGTCAGAGGAAGGCCCTAAAAATTGTGAAAGACTCCAGCTACCCTAGTCATAGACTGTTCTCTCTACCGGAGCGCCAAGTCTAGGTCCAAGAGGCTTATAAAACAGCCACTACCCCCAAGCCATAAGATTCCTGAACATCTAATCAAATGGCTACCCAGACTATATGATCCCCCCCATCCCCCCTCCTCTTTTACACCACTGCTACTCTCTGTTGTTATCATCTATGCATAGTCACTTTAATAACTCTACCTACATGTACATATTACCCCAACTAACCGGTGCCCCCGCACATTGACTCTGTACCGGTACCCCCCTGTATATAGTCTCGCTATTGTTATTTTACTGCTGCTCTTTAATTACTTGTTACTTTTATTTCTTTTTCTTAATCGTATTTTGCATTTTTGAACTGCATTGTTTGTTAGGGGCTTGTAAGT
This sequence comes from Salvelinus namaycush, assembly GCF_016432855.1. Classification (NCBI taxonomy): domain Eukaryota; kingdom Metazoa; phylum Chordata; class Actinopteri; order Salmoniformes; family Salmonidae; genus Salvelinus; species Salvelinus namaycush. The sequence continues at coordinate 24,758,074 of NC_052341.1, read as the reverse complement.
AAGCATTTCATTGTAAGGTCTACTACACCTTTTGTATTCGGCACATGTGACTAATACAATTTGATTTGATTTGAGTGTCTAGAGGGTTTCTCTATTCCTATCAGCGTATCACTATGAGACAGATAGCCGTACACCATCACTTCTCTCTCCTTGCCCAGCTCAATACACACTCCACTAGCCTCGTTTTTTACCCCGTTGCCTTTAGCCATTTATCCTGGGATGTGCACTCAACCACAGGAGCAGATATTGGATGGAAAGACTTGTTATTCTGGACCACGTGTGTGTATGCAGCGTACTGCATAGAAGTGTAACATTGGATACGATGTGGGGAGAAAAGCCTTCAGGCTATTCAGTAGTCAATCCCCTCCCGCCGTACAATGTTGTAAATTACATCATTATCTTTTGAGGTGTATAATCTTGGTTCTTTGATTTGCTACATAACTTCATCCTATTATCCCCCCGCGTCGCTCATTACACAGCCACAGTGATTCTATATGAGTTGAAAAAGCCACATAATGACACGTTCACCTCAGCCTTGTCCTCATGCATAATGGTGAGCTGAGTAGGTGAGTTGTCTTGAGGGGGGTTGAGGTATTCCAGCCTTTTTCAGGGGTAATTCCGACGCCGCTGAGGTAACCGGCCAGATCAGCAGAGCTGCAAAGTGCTGCTCTACCTTTTTTGCCGTTGGCACTTGATCCAGCGCTCCCTCCCTTTCCCACGTTCTCTCTCCCGGGCGCTCTCTCTATCCCCTTTCAAATCATAGATTTTTCAAAGGCTCTATGAAATATTTACGATGTGTGAGCAGAGTTCTTTCTCAGGGAATTTGGGGGGGGGGGGGGGGGGGGGCGGGTGTCTTTTTGAAGGCTAGTGGTAAAAGGGAAGGGAGAGAGAGGGAGTAAGAGAGAGAGGGAGAGAGAGAGAGCAGTGGAGAGAGGAGAGAAAAAAGAAAGAGCGAGATAAGAGCTATGGAAGCTCTCGTAGAATCGTGCCTGCAATACCAACGGTTCACTTTGAAACTACTGAATATAAATAAATAAACACATCCACTGATAAAGATCGTTATTCACTGCTGTTGTATGGCTGCATTTCCCCTTAAAGCCTCTGATCCAATCGATTCCGAGGGGATTCCGACGGCCTCAGTCTTTGAACCCGTACCCCTCGTGTTTTTATCTTCCTCCTCCCCTCTAATTCCACATCTCTTTTGTATTTTGAAGGGTTGCTGTTTCAGATAACATTGTCTCTCGTACTTAGACGCTGTAGCACGCTAAGCCTTGAGACTGTTAATCACACAGCAAATTCTCCGGTGTTAAATCAACACCGACAGTGTTACATTTAACGCTGGTCCAGTGTCTATATGGGTCCACACTTTTCAGTGATAAATGAACACACTGCTTAGTGTAAAGCCTTATTTGCATATTTCCCTGAGTGCATTATCTTTTGAGTGAATTGTAGAGTTACCACCTATGACTGTTTGTGTTAGTGACAGAGACATGGTTGTTGGTGCATTCATCCATTTTTAGTCCTATGTAGTGATGAGGAAACAAAGCTTCCTGAAGCATTTCCAGCCAATTGTGTCAAAAAGAGGTTCATTACTCGAGGCTTTGATCAACACGGTGTGCACTAGAGGTTCCTGTTGGTCAAAATCATTTAGAAATGCCAAATTATTATAGATGAGGTCGACACGCCGTAGCAAGTTCGCAGCGTAGCCTTTTGTCTTCTACCAAAACCAATACCAAACCAATCAGGTGGTTGTTGGACAAAACAACGCTTCGGACGTCATTGATCACGTGCTTCTGATAAAGCGATACAGGTATCGGCACACTGCTTCAAACTAAACTGCTTAGCGAATTTAACACCTGCCTCAGAGCTCCGGTATCAAATGTAACATCACTAGTCCTTCACCAAGTGAAAAAGTAAGGAAATATGTTACCAATTAGATTAAACACAATACAACAAGTATTTAATAAGGCCTTATTTTGATGACCTAGTTTTAACCTAATACAGTGGCCTGAAATTCATAGTTTTTAGGCCTGCAAGTCACATAAAAATGGCTTGCAAAGTTATTTAATTCATGTTGGAATCTAGCCAGAGTGGGGATATTCAACATTTAGAAATTATTTTCACCTGCAACCTGCATTCTGAATGACTGCCGGGTTGGAACATTAAGAAATAAGACTACCTGAACCATTTAAACTGGAACAACCGTTGCAGTAACGGGTGCAATAAGTCAAAGTAGCAGATTGGATTCGTTTAGAAAAACTATTATTTATATTTGAGTAGCATAATATGAATTAATCAATCAATGTACATGCAAAAACATAGATATTGAAACTAACAATTCAAAAAAATCTACCTGCAATAGAGCTTGCTGGTAAATATGTTAAGGATGGACTTGCTTTTCATTTTACACTAGTTATAAACACCAACACTGGGGATATTGTACACAAATGAGTGTGAATTTAAAACTTACATAGTTCATTTAACACCTGAATCAAAACTAGAAATGTTGCACTGAAAAATTAACACTAGGTAACACTGGCAAATTTTCTCTGTAGTGAATCACAGAAGTACTTGTGAATGCTAGAGATTCTAATGAGTTTTTGTGTTATGCGAACAGGCATGTCACTGAGACGGCAGTATAGTATGTTGGTTCAAGTATTTGGGGGCATGCTACTGTTAACCCTCTGAACATGGGTGCTCGGTTAGCAGTGAAATTGTCAAACACCTTCCCCTACTGACTTCTAACGTGTGTCCTTTACACTGGGATGTTCAAATTTGGTTTATTAATTGATTACTAAATCTGATCGTTCTTCCTTCTTTCTGTCCTCAGGTGGGCGGGACCATGTACAACACGGGTCGCCATGTCTCACTGCGAATGGACAAGGAGCACCTTGTGAATATCTCTGGTGGACCAATGACGTACAGCCATCGCCTGGAGGAGATCCGGCTACACTTCGGCAGCGAGGACGGACAGGGCTCTGAACACCTTCTCAACGGACAGGCCTTCTCAGGAGAGGTATGAGGGCAAGGGACTTAGAATCAGAACTAGGTGCTGCGTTTGGTCTAGTGGTAACGCTCTTGACTATGGGTCATATATGCCCCGTTGGCGGCAAGAGTTTAAGCCCTGGCTCGGCCAACTGCATATGCCCATAAAGTACAGTGAAAATCTCACTTTTAAAAGTTCATATTCTGTTAACTCATACCCAAATAATTTTTATTTATTTCACCTTTATTTAACCAGGTAGGCTAGTTGAGAACAAGTTCTCATTTACAACTGCGACCTGGCCAAGATAAAGCATAGCAATTCGACACATACAACAACACAGAGTTACACATGGAATAAACAAAACATACAGTCAATAATACAGTAGAAATATAAGTCTATATACAATGTGAGCAAATGAGGTGAGATAAGGGAGGTAAAGGGAAAAAAGGCCATGGTGGCGAGGTAAATACAATATAGCAAGTAAAACACTGGAATGGTAGATTTGCAGTGGAAGAATGTACAAAGTAGAAATAGAAATAATGGGGTGCAAAGGAGCAAAATAAATAAATACAGTAGGGGAAGAGGTAGTTGTTTGGGCTAAATTATAGATGGGCTATGTACAGGTGCAGTAATCTGTGAGCTGCTCTGACAGCTGGTGCTTAAAGCTAGTGAGGGAGAAGTGTTTCCAGCTTCAGAGATTTTTGCAATTTGTTCCAGTCATTGGCAGCAGAGAACTGGAAGGAAAGACGACCAAAGGAGGAATTGGCTTTGGGGGTGACCAGAGAGATATACCTGCTGGAGCGCGTGCTACGAGTGGGTGCTGCTATGGTGGCCAGTGAGCTGAGATAAGGCAGGGCTTTACCTAGCAGAGACTTGTAGATAACCTGTAGCCAGTGAGTTTGGCGACGAGTATGAAGCGAGGGCCAACCAACAAGAGCGTACAGGTCGCAATGGTGGGTAGTGTATGGGGCTTTGGTGACAAAACGGGTGACACTGTGATAGACTGCATCCAGTTTGTTGAGGAGAGTGTTGGAGGCTATTTTATAGATGACATCACCAAAGTCGAGGATCGGTAGGATGGTCAGTTTTACGAGGGTATGTTTGGCAGTATGAGTGAAGGATGCTTTGTTGCGATATAGGAAGCCGATTCTAGATTTAATTTTGGATTGGAGATGCTTAATGTGAGTCTGGAAGGAGAGTTTACAGTCTAACCAGACACCTAGGTATTTGTAGTTGTCCACATACTCTAAGTCAGAGCCATCCAGAGCAGTGATGCTGGGCGGGCGAGCAGGTGCGGGCAGTGATCGGTTGAATAGCATGCATTTAGTTTTACTTGCGTTTAAGAGCAGTTGGAGGCCACGGAAGGAGAGTTGTATGGCATTGAAGCTCGTCTGGAGGTTAGTTAACACAGTGTCCAAAGAGGGCCAGAAGTATACAGAATGGTGTCGTCTGCGTAGAGGTGTATCAGAGAATCACCAGCAGCAAGAGCAACATCATTGATGCATACAGAGAAGAGAGTCAGCCCGAGGATTGAACCCTGTGGCACCCCCATAGAGACTGCCAGAGGTCCGGACAACAGGCCCTCCGATTTGACACACTGAACTCTATCAGAGAAGTAGTTGGTAAACCAGGCGAGGCAATCATTTGAGAAACCAAGGCTGTCGAGTCTGCCAATAAGAATGTGGTGATTGACAGAGTCGAAAGCCTTGGCCAGGTCGATGAATACGGCTGCGCAGTTGTGTCTCTTATCGATGGCGGTTATGATGTCGTTTAGGACCTTGAGCGTGGCTGAGGTGCACCCATGACCAGCTCTGAAACCAGATTGCATAGCGGAGGAGGTACGGTGGGATTCGAAATGGTCGGTAATCTGTTTGTTAACTTGGCTTTCGAAGACCTTAGAAAGACAGGGTAGGATAGATATAGGTCTGTAGCAGTTTGGGTCTAGAGTGTCACCCCCTTTGAAGAGGGGGATGACCGCGGCAGCTTTCCAATCTTTGGGAATCTCAGACGACACGAAAAAGAGGTTGAACAGGCTAGTAATAGGGGTTGCAACAATTTCGGCAGATCATTTTAGAAAGAGAGGGTCCAGATTGTCTAGCCCGGCTGATATGTAGGGGTCCAGATTTTGCAGCTCTTTCAGAAAATCAGCTCTCTGGATTTGGGTGAAGGAGAAACGGTGGGGGCTTTTGCGGGTTGCTGTGGAGGGTGCCGGGTAGTTGACCGGGGTAGGGGTAGCCAGGTGGAAAGCATGGCCAGCCGTAGAGAAATGCTTATTGAAATTCTCAATTATAGTGGATTTACCGGTGGTGACAGTGTTTCCTAGCCTCAGAGCAGTGGGCAGCTGCGAGGAGGTGCTCTTATTCTCCATGGACTTTACAGTGTCCCAGAACTTTTTTGAGTTAGTACTACAGGATGCAAATTTCTGTTTGAAAAAGCTAGCCTTAGCTTTCCTAACTGCCTGTGTATATTTGTTCCTAACTTCCCTGAAAAGTTGCATATCATGGGGGCTATTCGATGCTAATGCAGAACGCCACAAATAATGTTGTTGACTTATCCAATACTCGTATTGGTGACCAAAGCATATAGAGACAAAACACCCAACCTCAAACTTCTATCTCAAACAGACTGTTTCAAAAAGGCTTGCTATTTTCCTCATAGAACATGATGTCATGTTGGCTCATTGACTGAGATGGCCAATCAGCAGTCTACTTGCGTGAATATGTTTAATGACCGGTATACGCCCACACCATTCTGTTGTTGGGATAGGCTCACACCATTCCAACACAGAAAAGCTTATTTTTAACATACTGAATTAACATTTTTTTGGAAGGAAAACTATTTCCGTCATATTGTAATTAATTATTGTATTTTAATTATTATTTTATAAAAATCTGGAAAAACACTGGACAGTTGCTTTAAATCCTTTCTGTTCCCCTCTCTCTATCGATCTCACAATCTGTATCTTCATTTGTCCTATCATAAATACAAATACGTAAGGGGATCGGATCTCCGATCTCCCTTAAAAAAAATTAAGAACCAGTATCAGTAGAATTTGAAAAAAATTATGGCCATCCAGCATCATCGATAGGATTTAGACGAGATCCAGCAGAAGAAAAGCTATCTTAATTAGCGGGGTGTTTTGAAGAGGCTTCCAATCAGCTCCTGTATAAGTTCTGAGTCACTCACCACACACCACGCACACCAGCCATAATAACAATAACCAATTTGTAGGCTAACAGAATAATTGTAGGTATGACAGGCAAATTCATTCTAATTAATTATTATCATTTATTCTCCCACGGAGGCTGGCGAGCCGATATTCAAATCCTAATAAAACAAGTGTTTAGCATACGCTGGGGCTCGGAGGGATGTGACCCGTGTAGAGGGAGGTTGGCCTCGCGCTCTGCTCGCTGTTTACCGCTGTTGTTGTTGCCTCGTCGCGGCGCCAGCGTTTTCACACCTCCAAGGGGTTTGTTTTGATTTAATCTGTTGCTACCGAACAGAAGAAAAGAGAGCTGTAGTTACTGGCTGCTCTTTGTTTGGTCACCGTTGTGTTATGATTGCTGGAGTGCAGGCGAGAGAGAGGGCTCTGGAGAGATCTGGAGAGGAGCGTTGGATAGCTGGGCGTTGTGGTCTGAAAAAGCTATGTTCTCTTACTGAAGTAATGTATCTACACATGATGCAAGGGTAGGAAGGGTGGGTCTACATAGTCAGTGTGGTAAAGAAAGGAAATGGTGTGTGGTTTAATTGTAACTGGCTTCAGTGTTATCCTGTCAATTGAAACTATTCTTAACATACTGTAGGATTGAGTTAGTGTACATGTGTAACATTCTCCAAATTAAACCTCAAAGCCAGAGAGAGAGAGAGATAGAAGAGGAGGGGGGTGAGGAGAGGAAAGGTAGGTTGCACACAGACTCCCAAATCTTGCTCTTTCTGACATGTGTTCCTCGCTTGCTTAAATAATTGCCATCCAAAAAGACACCTGTTACACCACCACCCACCACATACCCCCACTTCCCACCTGCCCATCCCTTCTGGAACCAAAGCCATGACTTAAAGCTCCAGCAGCAGGCTTCAAAAAAGAAATGGAGAAAATGTTATTTCGCCTACAAATGAGCAGTGGCTGTGCATGCGTCCTTGAAATGAGAACAAAGAGGGAAAATAATAAAACTTGAAAAGCAAAACATCCATCTGAAATACCAGCCCGTGGGAGAGAGGTGGAAAGGGGGATACAAGGTGAGCTTCATTGTATTTAAAGGCATTAACACTCCAAAGTTATGGTTTTACAACTCCATCTGTGTCATATAACCCATCCACCTTTCCTTCTCACATTTGTTCCGGCTTGCAGAAAATGGTGTACGTTTGACTGGTGTTGATTGTTATGGGTCTATCATTCTCAGCTACTATCTGTAAAAAGCACCCCTACACCTCTGGGCTAGGCTAATATTATGCACAGTATATGCTGTAGGGCTGGGAATTGCAAGCGACCTCACAATACGATATTATCACGATACTTAGGTGCCAATATGATATGTATTGGCCAACGTGCAATCACTGGAGAATAAACTGGATGATCTCTGTTCGAGACTATCCTACCAACGGGACATTAAAGTATGTAATATCTTATTTTTTACCGAGTCGTGGAAAATATACATTTGGCTGGGTTTTCCGTGCATCGGCAGGACATAACAGCTACGTCTGGTAGGACGAGTGGTGGGGGTGTGTGTCTATTTGTCAATAACAGCAGCTGCACAATGTCTAATATGAAGGAAGTCTCAAGGTATTGCTCGCCTGAGGTAGAGTACCTCATGATAAACTGTAGGCCTCACTATCTACCAAGAGTGTTTTTATCTATATTTTTCATAACCGTCTATTTACCACCAAAACCCAATGTTGGCACTAAGACCGCACTCAACAAGCTGTATAAGGCCATAAGCAAACAAGAAAATGCTCATCCAGAAGCGGTGCCCCTAGTTGCCGGGGACTTTAATGCAGGCAAATTTAAATCCGTTTTACCTCATTTTTACCAGCATGTAACATGTGCAACCAGAGGGAAAATACTCTAGACCACCTTTACTCCACGCACAGAGACGCATACAAAGCTCTCCCTCGCCCTCTATTTGGCATAATTCTTTCCTCTTGATTCCGGCTTACAAGCAAAAACTAAAGCAGGAAGTACCAGTGACTCGCTCAACACGGAAATGGTCAGATGACGCAGATGCTACGCTACAGGACTGTTTTTCTAGCACACACTGGAATATATTCCGGGATTCATCCAATGGCATTGGACTACAGGAAAAGGAGGGCCGAACATGCCCCCATTCACATTGACGGGGCTGTAGTGGAGTTGGTCGAGAGTGTCCACATCACATCACAACACACATCATCAAATCACATCACATCATGGTCCAAACACACCAAGACAGTCGTGAAGAGGGCATGACAACACCTTTTCCCCCTCAGGAGACTGAAAAGATTTGGCATGGGTCCCCAGATCCTCAAAAAGGTCTACAGCTGCACCATCGAGAGTATTCTGACCGGTTGCATCACCACCTGGTATGGAAACTGCTTGGCATTCGACTGTAAGGCGCTAGAGAGGGTAGTGCGTACATCCTAGTACATCACTGGGGCTAAACTTCCTGCCATCCAGGAACTAAATACTAGGCGGTGTCAAAGGAAGGCCCAGAAAATCGTCAATGACTCCAGTCACCCAAGTCATAGACTGTTCTCTCTACGACCGCACGGCAAGCGGTACCAGAGCGTCTAGGTTCAAGAGGCTCCTCAACAGCTTCTATCCCCAAGCCATAAGACTGCTGAACAATTAATCAAATTTTCACCCAGACTATTTCAATTGACACCACCCCCCTTGTTTTCATACTGCTGCTACTCGCTGTTTATTATATATGCATAGTCACTTTACCCCTACCCATGTACAAATTACCTCGACTAACCTGTACCCCTGCACGTTGACTTGGTACCGGTACCCCCTGTATATAGCCCTATTATTGTTATTTTATTGTGTTACTTTTTTTTTTTTTTTACTTTAGTTTATTTAGTAAGCGTTTTCTTCACTCTATTTCTTGAGCTGCATTGTTGGTTAAGGGCTCGTAAGTTAGCATTTCACGATACGGTTGTAGATAACCTGTTGTATTCGGCGCATGTGACAAATAACATTTGATTTTATTTGATACAAATGTTCCCCCATCACTAATGTGCTGTGCTGGTCTGCTTTGTTCTCCTACCTAGAGCGCCTTCACAGTCAAGCTGAAAATTAAACACCTTGGACTTAATACGTGCTAAGATATTCCATATATTATTCTAAGACAAATCTGATTTATTGCGTTTCGCTATAAGCCCTCACCCTTTGGTTTCCACCTCACATGCAAGGTGTTGGTTTGGAGACCTATAATCTGTAAGGTGATGTGAATCAGCCTGACTAGGTATGGACAGGGTAAAACTAGCCGATAGGCTAAAGCTGTATGTGGGTGGATCAATTTTCATGTAGTCTGAGTGAAAAAGTATACATTTTTTGGAAAATGAGCAAGCTAAATTTTGGGCATTCTTATCACTCAAAACTCAATGTTGAGTCAATTTTGATCGCAAATTAGGAGACATAATTAGAACGTTTAGGGAAAAAAATCCACTTTTGGTGTTGATTTGAGTGCTGTTCTTTAAATACTTTTTCTTCTTTTGCTAATTATTGTTGATCACAGAATAACACATTTGCTGCTGCAGTGCAGCTCACTGGGTTAGAACTCAAGTACATTTCCTCATTAAAACCACATTAAGTATTTGGAGTAACACAGAAAGCAAAACTTGTGAACGTGACTAAAAACTAAAAAATGTGTGTAATTGAAAGACCGAGCGCACGAATGGAGAGAGAGAGAGAGAGAGAGAGAGAGAGAGAGAGAGAGAGAGAGAGAGAGAGAGAGAGAGAGAAAAAATTGTTGTTGGTGGTTATGTTATGTTCCCCCAGCCTGGCTGTCCTGTCCTCCCCAGCTCTGTTGTAGTAATCAGGGGCTGATTGCCCTGTGCTGTGCCACACTGAGCTTGTCTGTGTGTTAGCTTTATGAGACTACAACCCAATTCATCCAGAGGAAGAGGAGGAGGGAGGGGGGAGAATCAGTTCCAGCCCAGCACCTTTCACTCTCTCTGTTAGCACTGTCCACCTCTCTTCTGCTATCGACTTGCTGTCTTCATATTTCCCCAAACCCGGGCCTAGTCCAGCCATCACGCCATAAAGAGCCTTCCAGAACCCCACTCCAGAGCAACACTGGCTGGGCACGCAACCCTGACACCTCTTTCTCCCTCGTTTTCTCTTGTCACTCTTTCACATACATACACTCTTTCTTTCTCTCTCTTAGTCTCTATCTCTTGTTCTCTTTCTTTTTCTCCAACCACTCTCTCTTTCTCTCCCCTCTCGGCCCTGACAGAGTCTCTCTGGCTCTCATGATAACAGGCAGAACACCTGGGGTTAGAGTGGGAAACTAATGGCTGATGACAGGAACTTCACCATTTGCTGTTTCTTTGTGGTCATGCATGCCTGTTTGTGTGTGTAAGGTCATGGTTATTATTTTACTCTTTTACCCCGTCCTTTGTCTGTTTCTCTCCCCTTTCACTCTTTTTCTCTCATTCCCTGTCATTACTACTTTCCCAGCCCTTCAGTCTGTCTGTGTGTTGCTCTTGGCAGTGTCTGTGATGTAACTCCTCTACAGCTCAGCCAGGCCTTCACCTCTCGCAAACTAAACTTTCTACCAATCTCCTGCTGGGGGAGTTGGGGAGCCTAGTCTCTCTCTCTCTCTCTCTCTCTCTCTCTCTCTCTCTCTCTCTCTCTCTCTCTCTCTCTCTCTCTCTCATCAAATCAGCGTGGCTCCTAATCACTTCCCATCACCTTGATTATTTTTATAGTTGAACTGTCGCTCTGCGGCTCCCCGTTAGAGTTCTGCTTAATTACTATCCTCAGACAATTTGTTTATTTATATTGCTGCCTGCCACCATGCCGGGAAAGGGGAGGAAGAGGGAGAACGATCTGGGAAAATGTCAACTTCTTAGTTATTTGTAATTGTCACGTTCCTGACCTATTTCTGTTAGTTTGTTATATGTGTTAGTTGGTCAGGACGTGAGTTTGGGTGGGCATTCTATGTTTTCTGTTTCTATGTTGGTTTATGGGTTGCCTGGTATGGCTCTTAATTAGAGGCAGGTGTTTGGCGTTCCTCTAATTAAGAGTCATATTTAGGTAGGTGTTTTCACAGTGTTCGTTGTGGGTGGTTGTCTTCCGTGTCTGTGTCTGTACACCACGCGGGACTGTTTACGGTTTGTTCGGTTTGTGTAGTCTATGTTTCCTATTCGTGCGTTCTTCTTGTTTTATGTAAGTTCGTCGTCTAGGTCTGTCTACACAGTTTGGTGTTTTTGTTAGTTTAGTCAAGTTCGTGTTTTCGTTAATAAAATATGTCATTTCACTACGCTGCGCCTTGGTTCCCTCAATACTCCTCCTCTTCAGATGAAGAGGAGGAGGACTGCCGTTACAGAACCACCCACCTATCCAGAACCAAGCGGCGTGAGTTCGAGCAGGAATATACACAGGACTACTGGACTTGGGAGGACGAGCTGGATGGTAAAGGTCCTTGGGCTCAACCAGGGGAATATCGCCGCCCCAAAGCTGAGCTCGAGGCAGCGAAAGCAGAGAGGCGGAGATATGAGGAGGCAGCAAGGAAGCAAGGCTGGAGACCGGAAAATCAAGCCCAAAACCGGTGTTATGAGGGGACGCGTCTTGCACGGAAGCCTGTGAGTACCACCCAAAAATGTCTTGGGGGGGGGCTAAGAGGTAGTGGGCCAAGGGCAGGTAGGAGACCTGCGCCCACTTCCCAGGCTTACCGTGGAGAGCGGGAGTACGGGCAGGCGCCGTGTTACGCAGTAGAGCGCACGGTGTCTCCTGTACGAGTGCATAGCCCAGTGCGGGTTATTCCACCTCCCCGCACTGGTAGGGCTAGATTGGGCATTGAGCCAGGTGTCATGAGGCCGGCTCAACGCGTCTGGTCTCCAGTGCGTCTCCTCGGGCCGGCTTACATGGCACCAGCCTTACGCATGGTGTCCCCGGTTCGCCTGCATAACCCAGTGCGGGCTATTCCACCTCGCCGCACTGGCAGGGCGACGGGGACCATTCAACCAGGTAAGGTTGGGCAGGCTCAGTGCTCAAGAGAGCCAGTACGCCTGCACGGTCCGGTATTTCCGGCGCTACCTCCCCGCCCCAGCCCAGTACCACCAGTGCCTACACCACGCACCAGGCTTCCAGTGCGTTTCCAGAGCCCTGTTCCTCCTCCACGCACTCTTCCTATGGTGCGTGTATCCAGTTCGGTGCCTCCAGTTCCGGCAACACGCACTAAGCCTCATGTGCGTCTCCTAAGTCCTGTGCACACTGTTGTTTCTCCCCGTACTCGTCCTGATGTGCGTGCACTCAGCCCGGTGCCACCAGTGCCGGTACCACGCACCAGGAATACAGCACGCTTTGAGAGTTCAGTGTGCCCTGTCCCTGCTCCCCGCACTAGGCTTGAAGTGCGTGTCCTCAGTCAGGTGCCTCCAGTTACGGCACCACGCACCAAGCCTACAGTGCGTCTCAGCCGGCCAGAGTCTGCCGTCTGCCCAACGGCGCATGAACTGCCTGTCTGCCATGAGCCTGCAAAGCTGCCCGTCTGCCATGAGCCTACAGAGCCTTCCGCCAGACAGGAGCAGCCAGAGCCTTCCGCCAGACAGGTGCAGTCTGAGCCATCCGTCTCCGCAGCGCCATCTGAGCCATCCGTCTCCCCAGCGCCATCTGAGCCATCCGTCTCCCCAGCGCCGTCTGAGCCATCCGTCTCCCCAGCGCCGTTTGAGCCATCCGTCTCCCCAGCGCCGTTTGAGCCATCCGTCTCCCCAGCGCCGTTTGAGCCATCCGTCTCCCCAGCGCCGTCTGAGCCATCCGTCTGTCCTGAGCCATTAGAGCCGCCCGTCTGTCCCGAGCCGTCAGAGCCGATAGTCAGTCAGGAGCCGCTAGAGCCAGTTATCAGTCAGGATCTGCCAGAGCCGCCAACCAGACAGGATCTGCCAGAGCCGCCAACCAGACAGGATCTGCCAGAGCCGCCAACCAGACAGGATCTGCCAGAGCCGCCAACCAGACAGGATCTGCCAGAGCCGCCAACCAGACAGGATCTGCCAGAGCCGCCAGTGAGCCATGAGCGTCCAGAGCCTTCAGCCAGCCATGAGCGTCCAGAGCCGTCAGCGAGCCATGAGCGTCCAGAGCCGTCAGCGAGCCATGAGCGTCGAGAGCCGTCAGCGAGCCATGAGCGTCGAGAGCCGTCAGCGAGCCATGAGCGTCGAGAGCCGTCAGCGAGCCATGAGCGTCGAGAGCCGTCAGCCAGCCATGAGCGTCGAGAGCCGTCAGCCAGCCATGAGCGTCGAGAGCCGTCAGCCAGCCATGAGCGTCGAGAGCCGTCAGCCAGCCATGAGCGTCGAGAGCCGTCAGCCAGCCATGAGCGTCGAGAGCCGTCAGCCAGCCATGAGCGTCCAGAGCCGTCAGCCAGTCATGAGCTGTCCCTTAGCCCGGAGCGGCTATTTACCCAGAACTGCCCCTCAGTCCAGAGCTGTCTCTCTGTCCGGAGCTGCCTTTCAGTCCGGAGTTGCCCCTCTATCCTGATCTCCCTCTCTATCCTGAGCTACCTCTATATCCTGATCTATCCCTCTGTCTTGAGCTATCCCTCTGTCTTGATCTATCCCTCTGTCCCGGTGCTGCCCCTGTTGTTGATGTTACCAAGAGGATTTTGTGGGGGTAAGATGAGGGTGGACATTCATAGGGGGAGATGGAAGCTGGGATTGACTATGGTGGGGTGGGGACCTCGCCCGGAGCCTGAGCCACCACCGTGGTCAGATGCCCACCCAGACCCTCCCCTAGACTTTGTGCTGGTGCGCCCGGAGTTCGCACCTTATGGGGGGGGTTATGTCACGTTCCTGACCTATTTCTGTTAGTTTGTTATATGTGTTAGTTGGTCAGGACGTGAGTTTGGGTGGGCATTCTATGTTTTCTGTTTCTATGTTGGTTTATGGGTTGCCTGGTATGGCTCTTAGAGGCAGGTGTTTGGCGTTCCTCTAATTAAGAGTCATATTTAGGTAGGTGTTTTCACAGTGTTCGTTGTGGGTGGTTGTCTTCCGTGTCTGTGTCTGTACACCACGCGGGACTGTTTACGGTTTGTTCGGTTTGTGTAGTCTATGTTTCCTATTCGTGCGTTCTTCTTGTTTTATGTAAGTTCGTCGTCTAGGTCTGTCTACACAGTTTGGTGTTTTTGTTAGTTTAGTCAAGTTCGTGTTTTCGTTAATAAAATATGTCATTTCACTACGCTGCGCCTTGGTTCCCTCAATACTCCTCCTCTTCAGATGAAGAGGAGGAGGACTGCCGTTACAGTAATCAGATCAGGAATGATTCATTTGTAGTTGACATAATATTACATTCAAATAAAGATCATATGATGTCCTCATATGCAATTCTGTATTCAAACATGTATCGGACTACCCCATAAGTAGCCTACTCTTTATGGTGTGATGGAAGATGGAAGGGGGCTGAAACATTTGAGAAATTATTATATTAGAAAAGGGTATTATTGTCATTATTGTTTAGCTTATCATTCAAACTGAATCCTTCTTGAGTCCTAGGCATATATGTGATGAAAGAAACAACCACTAAACTTTTTATAGGTTAGAAATGCAACATGACTAGAGACTCAGACAACAACCAAACACGGACTCAAGGTCCAGCAACAATACCGCTAACTCAAGAAAGTCTGAGGAGAGGTCAGGGAGAATGTATGGGGTAGAATCAACTTCTGAATACCCTTTGTTGATCTGCAAACACACAGCATCTTTCCACTTAGTGCAAGATTCAAGAGAAGTAGAAAATATGGGAAGTAACAGTATTGTGTGAGAACTTTCTCAGCAGTTCCTTTGGGTTTCAGAGATATTTGGTGAAAGACAGTGTGGGCTTCTCTTTGAATAGTTGTTATTGTATAGGTCACAAGTTGAGCTAGCTGTGCATAGACACAGCCCACATAAACACATCATTAAGAACCTGTAGAACCATAAAGGTGTGGGTAGAACTTTACTGACACCTTCCTCGACACGACTTCAAAAGGCTAACAAAACAGAAGATATGAACAGTGGAAGCCAACCAACCCTGGTCTCTGAAGAGTTTGTAGGTGTGAAGTGCGTTTGTTTAAGACATAACTGATTCGTCTTTGCTCAGCACAACTTGATTATGTGGAAAAAGCTATGTTAGTGCTGGGCTTGAACAGAAGCCTCTACACTGGAGCTCCTCAAGACCAGACCCGATGACCATTAATACAGTCTATGTGTGTGAGGCCACTTGAGAGAGATGTTTTCCTGACATTTGTTTTTTCATCTCCAGGTTCAACTTATACACTACAACCACGAGCTGTATACAAACTACACAGAGGCAGCCAAGAGCCCCAACGGACTGGTCATAGTGTCTATATTTATGAAGGTGGGTATGGCATTCTCACAACTCCAACGTTGACCTCACAATGGGCCTCAATGTATCAATTGTGAGAAGCTTGAATTTGTATGTAAAGTCTTCTTCATATGAACGTGTGAAAAGACAAATAGAGACTATTATGCAGCAAAGATAATTATTTTCAAAGAAACTACAGTGTGATTTACCCGAGGACATCCATTCGAGTTGTGAATAGGCTCCTGTGGATTTACCTGCGGGCTAATTAACTTGGCATAGTGTCACGTTGCATCAGTTACAGATTCACAGTGTAATTATCTCTCAGATATGGGCAAAAGATAGATCTTGTTACAAATACAAAATACCAAACAGACCAATGTATCAAAATCAAATACAAGATACTTTTGCAAAGTATTGTATCTAGATAAAATGCAGCTATTTCAGGTATACATTAGCAAGTAGACTGTAACAAAAAAAAATGTTTTACTCGCTATGACTGGTAGCATAGCAGGTATTGTAGGGCACTATGGAACATTCTGGATCGTGAGGGAACGAGGTCCAATCCTGTTGAAGGCACACTATTTTGAAAATTGTTTTATGTGAAACCACACTTTCTGCAGCACTGTTGTTCAAATAATGTGTTTTATTTAGTATAGTACAAGCTTCTGTCTTAAGCATCCTAAATAATGTAATAGATTCCGTTTTTGAAGAATAGTAAACTTGAAAGCAAAAAAGTGAAGAATGACGTAAGATGGAAACCTGGTATTCCAACTGATTATAGGCTACTAAAGACAACAACTTATCGCTGGCCCATGGTAATTTTGATAAAAACAGTTAAAAAAAAACGTCTATCTGATAACCACATGCTGCTATTTATTGCTGACCAGCACACGTCACCAATGTGCACTGTGAACCGATAATGAAGCTCTGAATAATGAACCGTTTTCTGCACAATTTGGTGAAAGCATCAGTTCCCCAACACTAGTGTTTATTCGTTAAGCTAAACCAGGTGTCCTAGCTCTGGAACGGCTGGATGTCCCCGAGGAGAGAATTGAGAACTACTAACTTAATCAACCGTTCGCAATTAACGTGAATTTTTCACAAAACACAGTCACTGGCCATAGAGATATATATCATGTATAACACAATCCAATGTATAACACTGGAATGACAATCTCACTCACAGTTGCACAAAAAGAGCTGTGACCAAACCACGCCCCAAAATATTTGAATGAGCCACATGTGTAGTGGTAGAAGTTGTAATTTGAGCAGTCACCACTCACTCCCACCACTATAACAGACAGAGAGGTACGTCATCCTGAAATCAATCAACACTTCACCCTCTCATCCACTCCAGTTCTTCTCAGCCTGCCCCTCCCTGGTAATGATGCCAAACTCCAGCCATCTTGAAGT
Organism: Salvelinus namaycush; assembly: GCF_016432855.1. Lineage (NCBI taxonomy): Eukaryota > Metazoa > Chordata > Actinopteri > Salmoniformes > Salmonidae > Salvelinus > Salvelinus namaycush. The sequence continues at coordinate 24,741,185 of NC_052341.1, read as the reverse complement.
AGCTTGTTTAACTAAGGCTCTCAGACGAGTCCTGTCTCATTGTTATAGCCGCTGAAGAGATGGGAAGTGAGGGTGTCCTTCAGTATCGCAAGGAACCAATTTCTGGTTTCCAGGGGACCATTCACACCTGTGCACACACCGTGTTACCCTTTCAGGGACTGCCAGTAAGGGTTTCCTTCGGTCGTCAGTGTCCTGAGCCGCCATTAGAAATGACAATTGGGGACTGTAATTGTGTGGGATCACCTGTGGAAACAGACTCCCAATGGAGGAGGACATAGTGAAGCTGTGGAGATAGACACTAAATGGAGATTGAGTCACCTTCAGCATGGGCCATATCTACCTGGCAAAGTTTTGTCAATTGTAATTGACTATCTAGGTTGTGACTGTGTTGAATTGACGTCAAGCCATATTGTTTTACTTTTACTTCACACATTAGAGAGTACTCTCTAGTTACATCCTGCAGAATACCCCCTAGGTGCGTTCTCCAATAAGAGAGAAAGAAAGACTCCATGCAAATCTGTTTAGAGAGAGAGAGAGGCTGCATGCCTCCAGAGCAGGTCAAAAAAAGGAAGTAATTTGCAATGTTGCGACGAGGGACATCCATTTCTTTTTCATCACTTTGCCACCAAGACATCTTGACAATTAGATTTGTGAGGAGGAGTGCATATGGAGGACTGGCTAGGATGCTGGGGCTGGGGACAAAGAGGGCTCATCTTTAACTGAGAAGTGTGTTCCAAGCTGACTGTGGACACCTGGGTGTTTAGACTGCAGTTAGGGCACTACAGGACAGCTAAAAGCAGCTCAGGCCCAGCTAGCACATAATGTTCTGAGAACCATATTTTTCTTAGAGCTTGGTGAGAGAGAGAACATGTGTTCAGAGAACATTAAGAAACAGTGTTCATTTGTTGGAATTTCAGTACTTCAGCATAACGTTTTATGCAGGTTTCTTCATGGTTCTATTTAAAGTAATGTTCTCAGAACATTAAGCAAACACAAGAAGACATAAGTAACTAGGGCTGTAACCGTACACGTATTCATACCAAACCGTTCGGTACGGGGCATTCGGTTCGAACTGTGAACCAGATTGAATACATCATAAAAAATAAACACTAAGCAGCCTACGCTGCATTGTATGCCATTGCGTCGTTAGTAGATCTGAGCTGAAAAAACACCAGGCTATTCCATTAAAACTACTACAGCCTATGCACATGTTGCAATCAAAATTTGAATCTTAAATGTCGGAATTCAAATGACCCTTTTGTGAGGATCAGCGGGGAACAGTAGATAGCAAGGGGTGGGATCGATAAACCAGATTTGGAGGATCCTCCATTATCGTTTAAATCTCCAGTTTGGGAACATTTTGGCTTCACAGTCGATTACAATGACGATGGACAGAGAGTTGTGGATAAAAAGTGTATAGTATGTTCTCCACTGCTCAATGAAAATAGCTTATGCTGAGTGGAGCATGTGGCTTGTTGTTGTTTTCGGCCAATCACAAGTCATCAACGCACCACTACAGTTATAAAGCCTCTGTGTGTGGCAAAGCAAGTTAGGAGATTATCTCATCAATGGAAGATGGATGTAACCACGCTACATCCGGCTTCTTCACCTGCAGGATCATCTGAGATGGGATGGAGGGGTGCTGAGGAGAATTTCTGTCTGTAATAAAAAATAAATAAAAAATCTGATTGGCTGCACCCATGGCTGCACCCTTGCCCAGTCGTGAAATCCATAGATTAGGGCCTAATGAATTAATTTCAGTTGACTGATTTCCTTATATGAACTGTAACTCAGTAAAATCTTTCAACTTGTTGCATTCATATCTTTGTTCAGTATAGGTAAGATCTTGTTGTCATGGAAAGGATAATACCTTCTATTTGTGGAAAAATCACCCTGATTAACTCTTTAGTCACATCCCAGTTTACCTATTTGCTTATGGCCCTTCCTACACCAAACTAATTGATTTTTAAATTAAAAGAGCAAAAAATATTCAATTTTATTTGGAACGCCAAGTCAGACAAAATTAAACGGGCCTATTTATATAATAAATAAGAATTCGGAAGGCAGAACTGATGAGATATTAAAGCATTAGACTCATTAAAGGCTTCCATCAATCAAAGCTATACTTAAATCTGAACTGGTTCTCTAGCAGAATAGTAAGAATGGCTCACCCGTGTTCAAGAATGGCCTTTTTCCCTTTATTCAGATTACAACCTCTCACTTTAGGTTATTTGAAAATGTAATAATTTCCAAAATATTGCTTTTTTAAAAACAAGCCATAGAAAGTTAGTTGCAATTTCAGTTTAATCCACCAGAGAAGACAACAAATATTACAACAAATAATAAAATATCGTTATTTTTATTGTAATCTTTGTAAATGATATCATAAATAGGACTAGTTATGTCACAATGCAGCTAACAAAAATAAATAGAAATGTCTGCTCCATCCAAAATTACAACCAACTAATTGCAGCATTACCGCAAAAATGGAAGAGGCAAGTGGAAGGGGGAGAAAGTAAGGAATTTATCGGTCGGCTCTGCATTAAAGACCAAAATTGGTTGAAGAAAATTGTGGAAAAAAGAAAGTATACCAGTTTCATTTAAGGACAGCTGTGCCATACAGATTGCAAAATAGTTGAGAAGAGATTTTCAATGATCTGGTTCCATGGCACATGGTTTATATGCCATGGTTTACTGATACAAAATCGACGCCGGATTCAAAACTTTGAGTTTTTTAATTTAAACTATTATACAATATTCTTGCAACCAATAATGTTATATGTATGGGAAATACAACCATCCCAGCTCTACACATTGTGCTGTGAAGAGACAGAATCAGTAGATAATTAGTTTTTGGTACTGTCCATATGTAGCTTGTTTTTGGTCTCAGGTTCAGGAATGGCTGGAATTGCAACAATGTTCAGGAATTGCAACATTTACCTGGAGTTAACTCTGCAAATAGCACTACTGGGCATAGTCTGAATAGTCATAGTCAATCGATCAATAATATAATATTACTCTTAGCAAAAATGCTTCTTTAATTTACAATCTGTAGAAATGATGAGAATAGAAAGTTTCAGAACTTTTGTGAAACAGCACAATTGAAAATGTATGGCAAAACTGGATGGTCTTCAGAGACAGATGAGAGGGGTTGAGTGGAGCTGAAGGATGGGACTAAAAACAAACAAAAGATAACTATTGTAAAATATACTGTGTCCGTAAAATGTATATAGTATGTATGAGCTGGAAGTAGAAGCCTAAGTGTTGTTGTCCATTAGTTTACTCCAATAAGGGGAGGAGAGGTAGGATTAGGGAAAAATAGAGGAAAATAGAAAACAATATATACAATATACAGTACCAGTCAAAAGTTTGGTCACGCCTACTCATTCAAGGGTGTGTAAAGCTGTCATCAAGGCAAAGGATGGCTACTTTGAAGAATCTCAAATATAAAATATATTTTGATTTGTTTAACACTTTTTGGGTTACTACATGATTCCATATGTGTTATTTCATAGTGTTGATGTCTTCACTATTATTCTACAATGTAGAAAAACAAAGATCCTGGAATGAGTAGGTGTGTCCAAACTTTTGACTGGTACTGTATATATATATATATATATATATATATATATATATATATATATATACACACACATATATGGGGGATTGGAACTGATGCAGACAATTACATTGATGGAAGCCACAATTTATTTGCAATATTAAAGCTGATCCACTCCCTAAAAAAATAAAGCTAAGTAAAGGTGTTGACCCTCCACATCTATCAAGACAACTGGAGCACTGGCCTAGCCACTCTTAAATATCACCTGGGCAAGCGCAGGTGAAACGCCTTCCAACTAACGAGATGGACAAGCCAGCACAGGCGTAACACATACTGACTAACAAGGTGACACCAATCGGTGCGCCCAAACTGCTAAAGTGATATACAGTACGTGCTAAAGTCAAACCTTAAAAAATAAATGGAAAAACCGAAGCCTGTAACAGTGACTCTTTCTTCTATTGTATTCCAGATTGCGGAGACTTCAAATGCATTCCTGAATCGAATGTTGAACAGGGACACCATCACAAGAATAACATATAAAAGTAAGTAGAAATGCACATGTAGACTATAATGGAAAACACATTGGAAAGTCAAAGAGTAGCTACAGAATCCGCAGTAGACAGGTCCTTCCTCCAGAAGGCTACCAGGCAGAGGCAACTAGGGCTGCTGGATAGCCATATTGGAAATGGCTGCTGAGATCATCTGGGGCAACGGTTGAGAAGAGAGGCCCATAATTGGATTAATGGGATTGAGAAGAGACTGAATAAACACAGTGACCCCCAGTGGATTGGAGGTCTCAGAAGCTGTCATAAACACACACACACACACACATACGTACACACACACACACACACACACCGCCCCCTCAACCTCAGGAGTCCTCCGGCATACCCTTCTCTCAGCCTGCAGCTCTGCTTGCCCAGGCCATGTAATTTTCAAATCCCTCTCCACGCACCCACTCACATGCACACCCACACACACAGCATCCGAACGGAATTATTAATGCCTACACGGCTACCAGAGATGTGTGATAGCGGAGCGGGAGTAACAGGACTGCAGGGGCAGCTTTAGTGAGGTGGTAATGGAATAGAACATGATTGATGTTCACAGATTAAGGATTGGCTTTTTTGTTTTTCTTTACCTTTCAGGATGTCTATATCTTACCTGTAGGGTAGGGGCTGGTGAGCATGCTGATGTTTGTTGTTCTTGTCTAGATAGATACGCTGTGTGAATGTGAATAGCATCTAAAGTCCTAGTGCCAGTCTACATTAGCATAGAGGGAGCAGCTACTGTGACCTCGTCACAACAAACAAAGTGCAATTGGCTCCCATTTATTATAAACTGAAACCACAACAGATGACAACATATTGAGAGTGTGTTAGCGGAGTGTGGAGAGATAGAGAGAGACCAAGGGAGAGATGGAGACAGAGATGGAAAGAGAGAGAGAATGATGGAGAGAGGGGTGGACAGACAGAGAGAGCGAGCGAGGAGGGGAGAGCGAGAGAGAGATGCAGTAATTCTAATTACATTCCTGACGAGGGAAGTACTTTGCATAAAAGGGGTTTGTGATGCAGTCTGCTATACCAACAGCCTGTCAAACAGTTGGAGGGAAACCAGCTCAATGTGAAATGAGCAACCTGCAAAACTTGTACATGCAAATGACAAACATACTGGTTAGAGTGGATGTAATGTAATGTGTTTTGAGACTGGAAGACAAATATGTAATGTAAATTCAAAACAAAATTAGCTTGAGAGGACATGAAATGTGATTGATACAAGTCTACAATACAGTGTTCTACAATTCTGGAACTAGGGACTCACAGGAGGTGCAGGGTTTTGTTCCAGCCTAGCACAAATGCATCTAATTCAACTAATAAGTGCTTGGGTTGGACCTGAGCTAGGACACAAGCATGCTCACCCTGTAGCTCTCCAGGCCCAGGACTGAAGAAATCTGCTATAATGACATATTAAGATGTTTTATTGAATTCTAACCTGTCTATCTTGCCCATCTCCAGATGATGCGTATCTACTGACAGGCCTGAACATCGAGGAGATTTACCCAGAAACCTCTAGTTTTATCACGTACGACGGGTCCATGACCATCCCGCCGTGCTTTGAGACGGCCACGTGGATCCTGATGAATAAGCCAGTGTACATCACACGGATGCAGGTGTGTCTCTAAAGTAGCTCCTTACTGCTTAGATACACTCTTGGGAAAAAAGTGTTCTTTGAGGAGGGATAGGGTTCTACCAAGAACTGTTTTCATCCTAAGAACCATTTTTTAAATAAAGTGTGTTTACCTCAGTGTTTAAAATTTAACATCAGGAGTTTGAATAATCGGATCAATTTAAAAAGATAGATGTGAAAATGTATTAAACTGTACCTATGGGTACAATATTTCTACAAGAATCAGGTATTCCCATTGTACATATACAGTACTGACATAGTTGATATCTTTGCCATTGCTATCTTTCAAATAAGTATTGTCTGTGATTTTATTGAGCAGAGAATAGAAGAATAGAAGGGAGTCTGAGTGAACTAACTCTGTAAGATGATGTAAAAAAAAAAACAGTGTTGTACTTTTTACTCTTTCTAGAGAAAAACACTCAAAACCACACCCATCATTATTACAAGCATGCTTTATTGCAGGTTCATTTTCAGAATTGGTTGTTTCAATATCTGTGTTTTTGCATGGACATTGATTGGTTGGTAAATATTATGCTACACAAAGATAAATAACATATACATTTTTATAAACTAATCCAATCTGTTAGTAGTTGAACTTATTGCACCCGGAACAACCGAGATGGTTGTTCCAGTTTAGGTGATTTCGGTAGTCTCCATTAGCAATCTTCTCTATCCTAGCAGTCATTCTTAATGCAGGTTGCGGGTAATTAAAAGTTTAAATTGTTGCATATCCTAACTCTGGTTGGATTCCAATAGGAATTACACAACACTTTCAAATCAAATTGTATTGGTCACATATACGTGTTTAGCAGATGTTATTGCGGGTGTAATGAAATGCTTGTGTTTCTAGCTCCAACAGTGCAGTAATATCTAACAATTGATATCTAAGAATTCCACAACATATACCTAATACACGCAAATCTAAGTAAAGGATTGGAATTAAGAATATATAAAATTTGCGACCAAGCTTTAACTTCTTGACTGATGTCTTGAGATGTTGCCTCAATACATCCACATAATTTTCCTCCTCGTGATGCCATGTATTTTGTGAAGTGCACCAGTCCCTCCTGCAGCAAAGCACCCCCACAACATGATGCTGCCACGCTTCACGGTTGGGATGGTGTTCTTCAGCTTGCAAGCCTCCCCATTTTTCCTCCAAACATAACGATGGTCATTATGGCCAAACAGTTATATTTTTGTTTCATCAGACCAGAGGACATTTCTCCACAAAGTACGATCTTTGTCCCCATGTGCAGTTGTAAAGCGTAGTCTGGCTTTTTTATGGCGGTTTTGGAGCAGTGGCTTCTTCCTTGCTGAGCGGCCTTTCAGGATATATCAATATATAGGACTTGTTTTACTGTGGATATAGATACTTTTGTACCTGTTTCCTCCAGCATCTTCACAAGGTCCATTGCTGATGTTCTGGGATTGTTTTGCACTTTTCGCACCAAAGTACGTTCATCTCTAGGAGACAGAACGCGTCTCCTTCCTGAGCGGTATGACGGCAGCGTGGTCCCATGGTGTTTATACTTGCGTACTATTGTTTGTACAGATGAACGTGGTACCTTCAGTCGTTTGGAAATTGCTCCCAAGGATGAACCAGACTTGTGGAGGTCTACACATTTTTTTCTGAGGCCTTGGCTGATTTCTTTTGATTTTCCCATGGTGTCAAGCAAAGGGGCACTGAGTTTGAAGGTAGGCCTTGAAATACATCCACAGGTACACCTCCAATTGACTTAAATGATGTCAATTAGCCTATCAGAAGCTTCTAAAGCCATCCAAGCTGTTTAAAGGCACAGTCAACTTAGTGTATGTAAACTTCTGACCCACTGGAATTGTGATACAGTGAATTATAAGTGAAATAATCTGTCTGTAAACAATTGTTGGAAAAATGACTTGTCATGCACGAAGTTGTTGTCCTAACCGACTTGCCAAAACTATAGTTTGTTAACAAGAAATTTGTGGAGTGGTTGAAAAACGAGTTTTAATGACTCCAACCTAAGTGTATGTAAACTTCCGACTTCAACCTTATTCCAATCAGCGTGGGCAAAGCAGTCCTGTAGCATAATCTCTGATTCTGATGACCATTTCTCAACGAAGCGAGTCACGGGTTCTTCCTGTTTGAGCTACTGCTTGTTAACAGAAAGCAGGAGTACTGAGTTATGACCTGATTTTCCAATTGGCGGACGAGGGAGGGCCTTGTATGCTTGCTTGTGGGTAGAGTAACAGTGAGAAAGAGAACCCTCTGCAAAGGGTTCTACCTAGCACTAAAAAGGGTTCCACTATATGGTTCTACTTGGCCATTTTTTTTTCTAAGAGTGTACATAAGACTGTCGGACAGCAATTATGTTCCTCCACATTGATTTTTCTCCCATTAATACTGAAATAAAGTCCCTTTTCTTCACTTCTGTTCCACTCTCTTCTCTTCTTTTCTTTTTGTTTCTCCTCTGCGCTGCTCTGCTCTGCTTTGCTCTCCTCTCCTCTTGTTCCTTCCATTACATACTCTTCCTTTCCATCTTCCACCCCTCTTTTTGTTCATGAATCCCCCGTCCCTCTCGTCCTCTCTCCCCTCCAGATGCACTCCTTACGGCTGTTGAGTCAGAACCAGCCGTCTCAGATCTTCCTGAGTATGAGCGACAACGTTCGCCCGGTTCAACCGCTGAACAACCGCTGCATCCGGACTAACATCAACTTCAGCATGCAGGGCAAAGACTGTCCCAACAACAGGGCCCAGAAGCTCCAGTACCGAGGTAAACACTGCTCCAGTCCTCCCACCACCGCCATTTTGTTAGCAATGTATTTAGGTCCGACTAGCAGACGTATACAAAATGTCGGTGAAGGAGTCATGGACATTTACCTTGCTCATTTTCTATATGTCTGCTACCTAAAGCATAGTCTTAAGCCTTAACTTTTATAGATTTTAAAGAGTGATTGTACATTACTTATAGTGATATTAGAGTAATACTTCCAAAACAAGTGTTGGAACGGCGGAATGTGTGAGCCCTACTTCATAACTACAAAGCCAGCTCAGCATCTCAGTGTTATTCAGGGACTCTGCATGCAGTCTGTTTACCATCTCCTCTCCTCTGTTTCAGCCAATATATCTGGGCAACTGCTGCACAAAATGTGAATTTTACACCTGAAGCGTAAATACAGTGAGGGCAAGAGGTAACCCCCATTATTCATTGTATTATTTTTCCAGGATCTATTGTAATGTAGCCAGACTGTTCTTTTCTCTTATCTTCTTATCCTCGCTCTCAGATGAAATTCTTATTCTGTGCAGCAGTTGTTGAGAGATTGAAACACACACACACACACAAATACACACACACAAATGTGAGTACACATACACACACTTTTACCCACACACATTTACCCACACACACACCCCTACTGTACCCTTCCAACCCACCCCCAGAGAGTAAACAGAAGTAGTACAATAGCAGCAGGGCTGTCTCGTCTTTAATTACACTAGTTGTACTTGTTTAAAGATGTAAATATCTCCAAGGTGAGGCAGAAGGGGAATAAAGTATAATTTAAATGGGAAATGGATCTAATTGGTTATTCATCTAAGGTTAAACCTTGAAGGCAGAGGAAACTCAGCCCCCTCACAGCTAGGTCAGTGGGCTAATTGAATGGGAAATGTGTATTGGGATGCTAGCAGAATGCTAACAGATACTGCAGAAATTCTGTTATTTAGCATACATTGCTAATTTTAACATAAGATAATACGAATTTGGTGGGTGCTTATATTTGCTCTAATTCACGCAAGTGAATTGGGAATGTGTTTTTTGCATATTCCATCTCTCCCCGAGACGCCCTCGGAGAGTGGAGTCTCAGCCAGAGTCACATGGACACCACCCTTATATCTATATCTATATATCTCTGTGGTGCTGGGAATCAAATAAATAAAAACACTACTTGACCATTTACTAATAGAAATGTCTCCCACACTTTTTACATATACACACGACATGTTCAGTGTTTCATGGTCAAGGCTACTTCATTTACTTGACATGCATAATTGTGTCTTCCGGTAGAGTATACTATTTTATTGATAATAATCCTAACAATGCATTCTGGCCTCAATCCTAACAACGTGTTGGCATGTTATGATGAATGTTATAGAAGCTGCTGGGTAGCCAGGATAGAAAGGGTTCCACGCTAGATGGGTATTTTGTGTAAAGTGCATATACAGTAAAGTTGTGTTCTTCTCACCCTGTCCCTCTCCTCTCTTCCAGTGAATGAGTGGCTGCTAAAGTAGTCTCCCTTGGATGAGCACAGAAACAAGAGTCAAAGACAGACAGAAAGAGAGAGAGAGGAACGAGAGAAGGAAGTAAACAACTGGAGTCCGACCAAGGCTGCATCCCATCTAAGATTATTTCATGGCATTGTAAAAAGAGAAAAAAGAAACTGAACATAACCAAGTAAAATACTTTGCGTTGCTTTGCAAAGAGACTACTACTTTTCATACGTACATCGACAACTATTTGTCCAACACATGCTAACTAACACACCCAGTACAAATATATCTATTACGAAACCTGTTTTGATACTGATACTTTTTTGGGAGATAAAAAAAAAAGTTGAAAACATACAAAAACACGGAAGCATTTCTTTCGTAAAGCCTCTTCACATGGACTGAGTGGGACTTTTAGCCTTTGTACATAGACACCTTGCTACCAGGGGGATCTTAAGGACTTATTAAGACACTGCCCCTAGTGGTGCAGACAGAGAAGGTATGCAAGGCTCATAGCTGTATCGTCATCACCGTCACCTACAAGGCATAACGACTGCAACAACCCAAGAGAGCGAGACCTTACATTCTTGCCTTGTAACAGTAGGTCATTACAAAAGGAAAAACGGGAAAGGAGCTTCTGTCTAAGGGATGAACCGATGCGTTTCTCGGCCTTTGTTGTACATAGTATAATTATCAGTACTGCTGAAAAACCGAATATGTAAAGAAAAATACAAAAACATTTAAAAAATATATTAAGAGGATTAAAAAAGAGATGACAAAACTTGAGTATTTTAAACGCTTGGCACACTGAATTCTGGAAGCAGTTCTGAGCTGAAGCCTTTTCTTTCAGTTTTATTGTTTACAATGGTCATACACTGTGTTTGAGTAATGTTATCAGCCCAATAAATGTGTCTGGAAAGTTCACTTTGGAAAATATGCTTCACTTTACACTGTTGTTTCTATGTGCTTATTACATTGTTGCTAATGTACCGGGCTTTGTGCCAAGTTATTCAATGGTGTTAACGTGGATAAGCTGTGCACATTGGTGAGCGAGCAGACCGGTCTCAACTACAGCAAGAAGCTATACGTCCTCCCCCCTCCTTTTTGATGCTGTGCGTGCTGTGAGTATCATATTTCTGTCTGACGTCTCACACAAGGTACCAGACACCTAACAATCAAGCTAGTACATAGGAAATGATACAGTGCTATGTAAAACCGATTGGCCATGCCTTAGAAAGGTTGATGCTGAAAGGTTTTATTCAAAGAGATAGGCATGGAAGCATTGAGGGATAATCAGGATGCAACAATTCCACCAATTCTTTCAATATTCCATAAAATAGGCAAACCATTAACAATGTTCCCTCAGAGTATTGAGACTCATTTTACCTGTACATGCAACACTATCCTATCTGTGTTCTTAGATAAACAGTCGGTTGTGAGTTAGTAAGGGGATTGAACTGTTTGTTTGTGGATAAACCTTTAGTGGGTGCCTCAATGGTTAGTAGCTTAAGGCTAGTTACATAAAGAAAACGCAATTGAAAATGCAATTGTAGAATCAACCTGACTAACTTTCTGTTACAATTGAAAATGGCAACCAATGATAATGTAATTACCATTATATCACTTTTTATCCTCAAACAACTCAAAGGAGTTTGCGTGCGATAACAGAAAATAAAATCAGAGTATGTTGGCAAAATCCCTTTGCGCTCTCACTCTGTGTGGATGGTGTTGGACTCCTCTGTCATCTTAGGCTACTCCACCTGTAGCGAATCTCACGGAGACTAAGGTACAGCCACTCACACTTGTCATCGAAGCCCTCAGCCCCTGTAGAGGACAATGTCCTTGTTAGTCTCAGTGGAAGACAACAGAAGAATAACTACAGCACTTCACTGAATGAGACAGATAGGAAAATGACAGATACCAATATGTTACTTTGAAGTTTGACAGTGTTAATACACTCACTGCTTATTATGTATTTGTTCACAGCCTTCTAAGGTTTGAATCCCAGCCTTCTAAGGTTTGAATCCCAGCCTTCTAAGGTTTGAATCCCAGCCTTCTAAGGTTTGAATCCCAGCCTTCTAAGGTTTGAATCCCAGCCTTCTAAGGTTTGAATCCCAGCCTTCTAAGGTTTGAATCCCAGCCTTCTAAGGTTTGAATCCCAGCCTTCTAAGATTTGAATCCCAGCCTTCTAAGATTTGAATCCCAGCCTTCTAAGATTTGAATCCCAGCCTTCTAAGGCTTGAATCCCAGTTTAAGTGTCACCATGCAAGAACAAGTTTGTAATACTGACGTGCCTGAGAGTTTAGTGCCACAGTCTTCTCCCCCACTGCTGAGCTTTGACACTTTTGGACCAGAACCCTTCCACAGATGATCCATCAGTCCACACAAACGTCCCTTCCTGTCAAGAAGAACAGTTCAAAGTTGTCAACTTCTTGTTGGAGGGCAGTAGTAACATATCTAATGTCCAAATCAAAGAGGTATGAAATAAGACCTATCTGAGGAAGTGCTATTTGAGTGTGAAGGTTGTTTTACCTGTGCCATATTATTCAGTCCTACCCAGGCATAAGCAAAGAGGTTCTGGGTCTGCTTTACCATGGAAAGGAGAAGCTGGTATTCTTTCATTCTGTGGACAGCAGCTAGGGTACCGCCATCTCACTTGCAGTAATTCTAAATAAAGAAACATCCATGTTTACATTGATTTTGTACAAGCTTTGACTATGTAGAAATTTGATCAGTAGATGTAATATAAAAAAACAGGTCATTCTAAATGGAAGACCAATGTTGTTCTTTTCAATGCACTTTCAAAACGTCACCGTAAAGGGAAGTAATTTGATCATTTGATGCTCTGCAAGTGAGACACTTGCCAGTGCTTGCTGCCATCCCATTTGTTTCTGCACCAATCGGTAGCAATGGGGTATCTTGCTGTCAGGTACAGTACACCCACTTGGATAGATATCTGGAGAGAAAAAAAACGTATTTTACATCCCTGGCTCAACACACAACTAACAGATTAGAACAGTCCGTTGAAAATACCGTCTGACAACTCCAAATAAACTGGATTCAAACGGGGTTGACCATTAGGGTGTGACAGTGATGATCATGGGGGATTTTGGTGGACTCCAGTTCCTAGAAGGGTGAGAAGGACACAGGCAAGAACAGACACAGTCATGACTCCCATGGTGATGGATAGAAGATGGTGGTGGTCCTTTGGACATCTATTGCAGTTCTTCCTATAAACACAATGACACCAAAAAGTGTATTACTCAGAAAACTGCTAACCTTATACCAATGGTCAATAATGGTGGTGATAGTGTGATGGTTTGGGGATGCTTTGCTGCCTCAGGACCTGTGCGACTTGCCGTAATAGAAGGAACCATAAATTCAGAATTCGGATCTGTATCAGAGAATTCTACAGGAGTTGAAGCTGAAGTGCAGCTGTGTCATGCAGCAAGACAATGATCCAAAACACAATCAAGTCTACATGAAAATGGCTAAAAAGCAACACATTTCAAGTTTTGGAATGGCCTGGAGACCACAATCATGGTAAACGCTGCATATGTCATCTCAATCGGAAATGACCTTTGAATGGCGCATTGTCCAAATTCCCAAATCAGATTGAATCCTTGCCAAAATGTCAACTTTTTCTGGCATAGCTCTGTTGATGTCTCACTTTTTTTTGTTAAACAATAGTTATACGTTTTTATAAAGTCATAAAGACCCTCACAAAAGTCAGAAGTAAGAAACTGAAGTGTCTTCAACCAGAAAGTTCATGTCTTTTCACTCAAAATGTAAGGCCTTACAAACAGACATTTGGGGAAGTACCACTAGGGATATCATCTGCAAGTCATATTACCATTGGAGAAAGTAATGATTGTGATCTGTAATGTCATTTGTTTTTGTATTTATTAAGGACCCCCATTAGTTCCTGCCAAGGCAGCAGCTACTCTTCCTGGTGTCCAGCAAGATTAAGGCAGTTATATACAATTTCAAATATTACATAACATTACATTTCATAACACTTTTCACAACACATTAAGTGTGTTCCCTCAGGCCACTACTCTACTACCACATATCTACGAAGCAAAATTAATGTGTGTGTGTGTAGAGTGCGTGTCTTATCATGTGTATGTGTAAGTGTGTGCCTGTGTGTGTGTCTCTTCACAGTCCCCGCTGTTCCATAAGGTGTATTTTTCATCCTGTTTTTAAAATCTGATTCTACTGCTTGCATCAGTTACCTTATGTGGAATAGAGTACCATGTAACCATTGCTCTATGTAGAACTGTGTGCCTCCCATAGTCTGTTCTTAACTTGGAGATGGTGAAGAGACCTTTGGTGGCATGTCTTGTGGTGTATGCATGGATGTCCGAGTTGTGTGCTAGTTGTTTAAACAGACACCTCGGTGCATTCAGCATGTCAACACTTACAAAAACAAGTAAATTATGCAATCTCAATTTCACTTTCACTCCACACTGCCCTTTCCCACCTGGACAAAAGGAACACCTATGTGAGAATGCTGTTCGTTGACTACAGCTCAGCGTTCAACACCATAGTGCTCACAAAGCTCATCACTAAGCTAAGGACCCTGGGACTAAACACCTCCCTCTGCAACTGGATCCTGGACTTTCTGATGGGCGGCACCGAGGTAGTAAGGGTAGGCAACAACACATCTGCCACGCTGATCGACGGGGCTGTAGTGGATCAGGTCGAGAGTTTCAAGTTCCTTGGTGTTCACATCACCAATAAACTATCATGGTCCAAACACACCAAGACAGTCATGAAGAGAGCATGACAACAACTTTCCCCCTCAGGAGAATGAAAAGATTTTGCATGGGTCCCCAGATCCTCAAAAAGTCCTACAGCTGCACCATTGAGAGTAGCCTGACCGGTTGCATCACCGCCTGGTATGGCAACTGCTCGACATCCGACCATAAGGCACTAGAGAGGGTAGTGCGTACATCCCAGTACATCACTGGGGCTAAGCTTCCTGCCATCCAGGACCTATATATTAGGTGGTGTCAGAGGAAGGCCCCCAAAAAATTGTCAAAGACTCCACACACCCTAGTCATAGACTGTTCTCTCTCCTACAGCATTGCAAGCGGTACCAGAGTGCCAAGTCTAGGTCCAAAAGGCTTCTTAACAACTTCCAGCCCAGAGCCATAAGACTGCTGAACAATTAATAAAATGGACCCCGGACTATTTGCATTGACAACCCCCCCCCCCTTGTTTCTCCGTATACATTTAAGGGCCAGCCGTGCTGCCCTGTTCTGAGCCAATTGTAACTTTCCGAGGTGTCCCTTTATGGCACCGAACCACACGACTGAACAGTTGTCCAGGGAAGAGAAAACTAGGGCCTGTTGGATCTGTTTTGTTGATAGAATTGTTAAAAAGGCAGAGCAGCGCTTTATTATGGACAGACTTCTCCCCATCTTAGCTACTGTTGTATCAACATGTTTTGACCATGACTGTTTACAATCCAGAGTTACTCCAAGCACTTTAGTCACCTCAACTTGCTCAATTTCCACATTATTTATTACAAGATTTAGTTGCAATAAATAGTGGCAGAAGATCTATGGACAGATCCATGTGCCATGTGCCATGGCCAGTGCCTCTGTCTCCTGTATGCAGTTAACTGCTGATGTGATCTATTGTAAATCTGATTAGCATTCTGAGAAGGATACACAGGCCTGTCAACTCGTGGACACCCAGGTCATACATTTTTCAACCTGTCACATTACACATGAACCTTCATGTGGGAATAGTGCATATACCTCTCACAACCATTAGAAACAGGATATGCATTGGAGTTACAATGCATGTAGGCCTACATGTACATCCGAATTTCAAAACCAATGTGTGCGGATTTAACCACAAATCATTAATTTGCTCTTTTGCAACCCAGTATCTCTACTTCTACATCATCAGCTGCACATCTATCACTCCAGTGTTAATGCTAAATTGTAATTATTTCGCCTCTATGGCCTATTTATTGCCTTACCTCCCTAACCTTCTACATTTGCACACACTGTACATAGATTTTCTATTGTGTTATTGACTGTACGTTTGTTTATGTGTAACTCTGTGTTGTTGTTTTTGTCGCACTGCTTTGCTCTATCTTGGCCAGGTCACAGTTGTAAATGTAAACTTGTTCTCAACTGGCCTACCTGGTTAAATGAAGGTTAAATACATTTTTTTAAATAAAAAACATTTGGCTAAACAGTGGTAGACCTAATGTACTTTTTTATACAACCAACGTAGGTCTACCTAACAAAATTAGCTAACATTTTTCCCTTTTCCATGATGGATTGCAAAAAATAATTCACATAGGCCATATCTGTTTAACTAAAAAAATGTCTGCTTAAGTGGGCTCTCAAATCACAGTGCATCCCGGACTCAGGCGGTTTCTGATCACCACAAATTGGCCAGACTGAGAAGGCTCTCGGGATCCACGCAGGTGGTCTGGATCATTAGGACGAGCGCTTCAAACAAGTGCTGCAGTTATTTTGACCTGTTGCTGCACAACCGTCTGAATTCCTTAAATGATTCAGATCAGTTTTGCATTCAGCCTCATTGGCATTCATTTTAGTAAAGCTGTCACGACTTCCACCGAAGGTGGCTCCTCTCCCTGTTCGGGCGGTGCTCGGCGGTCGTCGTCACCGGGTAGCTGCCACCGATCCCTTTTTCCTTTCTGTTGGTTTTGTCTGATTGTTTTCACCTGTTGCTCATTTTGGTTCATTAGTTTGTCTATTTAAACTTCTAGTGCGCGCTTACTGTCAGTATTTTCGCCTGCGTATTATGTTCTTCCCTGTTTCGGAGACATACGTGTTCTTTGGGCATTGCCTGTTTGTTTGGCTAGACTACCCGAAATAAAACGCATTTCTTCGGAAGTTTGCTCTCTGCGCCTGACTCTACACCCACCACTCCTAGAAATACGGGACAAAAGCTTTGCCTCAGACATTTTGTGTATGAATAAAAGCAGGTAGGCATGATCCCCTACTGGTAGCTCAAAAGATGGAGCCAATTTTGTTACTGTATTACCTGCATGTCAAGGTGGCGTGTATAGTTTCAGCATAAACTGTGTAAATACAGTAGACTACAATGCACACTCATAACAGAAGGCCTGTATGAAGACAGACTTAGACATTTAATATACTGAACAAAAATATAAACGCAACATGTAAAGTGTTGGTTCTGTGTTTCATGAGCTGAAATAAATCCCAGATAGGTTTCATGCATACAAAAAGCTACTCTCAAATTGTGCACAAATTTGTTTACATCCCTAGTGAGCATTTCTCCTTTGTCAATATAATCCAGCCATCTGACAGGTGTGGCATATCAAGAAGCTCATTAAACAGCATAATCATTACACAGGTGCACCTTGTGCTGGGGACAAAGGGGGCAGGGCCAGATAGCAGCCCTAAGAAACCTGCCCAACACCCTGTTAAGACAGGTTAACATTAATTTAGCAGCATAAAAATGACAACTCCAAAGGATATGACTAGCATATGATTATTTCTTCCCCTGTAAGCATTCACTAATAGAAAATTAAGTTTCAGTTAGGAGACTCAAGCCTAGTATACACCCAGCAGAGTAATTGAAATGTAATTTAATGACAATTGTGACAGCATGGCCACCATTACCCCTTATTCTAGCAACATTCCCATTTACAGACTATTGATGTAGTCAGTTCTACAACCCAGTAAACAAACATCAGGTTAGCATGGACTAGGACCCATTACACACAGGGCAGGTTGGGCAGAACCCCACCTGTTGAGACCCACGTGTTTTGAATTATACAAGTTTTGGCATTAATACGTGTCACATATCAGTTTTCAAACAATGTAAAAAAATATATATATATAATTGAGTTAATATAGCCGCATACAAACATGGTCTCTTTTTTGTTTTCTTGAGTAAGGCAGCTCCAAAATGGAG